>NW_027195485.1:90000-177996 GCF_038502225.1 Cherax quadricarinatus
GTAAATATTGATGGCAAAAATTTTTTTTAGCCTATAAAATTTAGAAAAAATAAAACTTTTCATAATTTTTTTTTTTTCGAATTTTTACCAACCCTGAGAACAGGTTTGGGAGAGGGCCTGCCGACCCTGAAAGGGTTAAATATCCTAATAATTCTGCAATCCAGTGGTTGTATTAACTCTTTCACTGTCTCTTATGTAGATCTACATCATAGACTCCAGGGTCTCTTACACAGATCTACGTTTTCAGCTCTGCTCACTCAGATAAGCTGTGAATGGTAAATTTTGGCCTAGATACGAGAGAATGGGCTTGTGCAGCAAATGTATACATTAACAAAAAAAAAGTATCTTGCCCCAAGCAGTGCATGATGGAAAAAGCAAAGCTCTGACCTCGTATTTGATATAGTGACTCTGAGGTGTTTTCGAGGATAGTTTATGGTTTAATTGGCAGTTTCTTGTTATCTTTTGAAAGAATGGAAGATACACTACTAAAATATATTTGATTGCTGATGACTTCAGCACCAGAAGCAGCTTGGTATTGGGCTCAATATAGAAAAAATATTTTATATTTGCCAATTTTCCCAAGGACAAGCCTCAGTTTTCATCGAGTTGACAGTGATCCAACATACCGAACGTGTCTGCCCCCACCCACACAAAGCACCCCACGCATTCTGAGTCAGCCTGGCTTTGTTTCTCGTTGGTAGAGGGTGGTAGTGATGGTGGTAGAGGGTGGTAGTGATGGTGGTAGAGGGTGGTAGTGATGGTGGTAGAGGGTGGTAGCGACTGTGGTAGAGGGTGGTAGCGACTGTGGTAGAGGGTGGTAGCGACTGTGGTAGAGGGTGGTAGCGACTGTGGTAGAGGGTGGTAGCGACTGTGGTAGAGGGTGGTAGCGACTGTGGTAGAGGGTGGTAGCGACTGTGGTAGAGGGTGGTAGCGACTGTGGTAGAGGGTGGTAGCGACTGTGGTAGAGGGTGGTAGTGATGGTGGTGATGAATGGTTTTGAAAGAAGTGTCAGACACTGCATCATTATGGGATCTTGATACAAAGAATTATTCAAAACTTGTACAATCTTAGGACAAAGACCTACTTAGACTAGTGGATGGTTCCACTATGACCCCACCTCCTCCTGCTTTGCCCCACCTAACTACAATATGTAAACCACTGCTACGGCCCTGTGCTGTACTTTCTGCAAGATTGATGGACTGAACACATTGTCTCGAGCCTGAGGGACTCATTACCTCAAGCTCCTCCTCTCCTTATTCCTTCCTACTTTATATAAGACTGATGATGCCACTGTGTGGCAAAACGTTTCTTTAATAAAGATTCTCATATATTGCTTAAGTGTCTCAATTCTTCAGTGATGGTGGTGGAGATAACCTCTCCTCCCTCTCCTAACCATTTCCTTAGTCCTTTATATTTATTTCTCATTGTTTTCTGTATGTAAAACTATAGTTATTCTCTATAAAATTTATTTTTTGTTAATACTTTGGGTGTCTGGAATAGATTAATTGGATTTACATTACGTATTTCTCATGGGAAATATTGCTTCAGTTTTTGTTGAATTCGGTTTTCGTCAGACTTTCTGGAACAAGTTAATGACGAAAACCGAGGATCCACTGTATTGTCATTTTTGGTCTGGAACAGATTAAATCTATTTATATTATTCTTTACAGGAAAAATGGTTTGGTTATCAACCATTTTGGTTGTCGAATCAACATGTGGAACAAATTAAGGTCAACAACCAAGGTTCCACTGTATTTCCCTGCTTGTAAGGCAGCAGGCAGCAGCAGCAGCAGTGGAGTCAGTCAAAGACTAAGAAAGAGGAGCCCTACAAGGGAGCTGGGGGCCAACAAAGGGTAGGAACAAGAACACAGAGGGGGGAAAAATAATAATAATGGACCAAATACCCAAGGCAGAAGAAAACCCAAAGGAGAAAGAAGAAAGAGGAAAGGGAGAGAGAGACAAGGGGGAAAAAAGAATCAGGTTAAGTCATGGGTGTTCTGAAGTTCGGAGCATTTTACAATGTAATGGGAAATGCTCCAAACTTCAGAACACCCATAACTTAACCTGATTCTTTTTTCCCCCTTCTCCCTCTTCCCCTTTCCTCTTTCTTTTTTCTCCTTTGGGTTTTCTTTCTTCTGTCTTGGGTATTTGGTCCATTATTATTATTTTTCTCCCTCTGTGTTCTTCTTCCTACATTTTGTGGGCAACTAGCTTCCTTGTAGTGCTCCTCTTTCTTAGTCTTTAACTGACTCCATTACTGCAACTACTAATATCTCTACCACTACTTCTCTTCTTCCTTTCTTACTACTTCTCTTGTCCTGTCCCTGTCTGCTGGCCCATATATACACTGGTCCCCCGCTTTTCGTAGTTCTCGGCAATCATAGATTTCAGAAATCATAGGGGTATTTTCGTATAAACATGAACTCGCTTTTCATAGGTTGACTCGCGAGTAGTAGTTCGTCCGGGACGCGTACCCATGGCGTGAGCCGGGGCGGCAGCCAGTCTGGCATTGTTTACCAGTGAGCGAAGGTCCCCTCAAGTGCTCCAGCGAAATATTTCATAATATTCCATTTATTTTAGTGCTTGCAAGTACTAAATAAGCTACCATGGCTCCAAAGAAAGCTCCTAGTGCCAAGCCTGTGGTAAAGAAGGTGAGAAATACGAATGAATTTAAGAAAAACATCATTGAACAATATGAAAGTGGTACAAGTGCGGCCGAACTGGCCAGGATGTATAAGAAACCCTACACAACCATGTTCCATAGTGGCCAAGAAAAAGGAAATCAAGGATGCTGTTGTTGCAAAGGGGGTAACTATGCTGACAAAAATGAGATCACCAGTACTCGAAGAGGTTGAGAAGTTATTACGTATTGGTGTGGATAAATGAGAAACAATTAGCAGGTGATACTCTTATGACTTCGATTATTTGTGAAAAGGCTAGGCAGTTGCACAACGATCTGGTAAAGAAATTGCCTGAAAACAGTGGTGATGTGAGTGAATTTAAGGCCAGCAAAGGTTGGTTTGAGAGATTTAAGAACCGTACTGGCATACACAGTGTGGTAAGGCATGGTGAGGCTGCCAGTTCGGACCACAAGGCGGCTGAAAAATATGTGCATGAATTCCAGGAGTACATAGAGGCTGAAGGAATGAAACCTGAACAAGTGTTCAATTGTGACGAAACAGGCCTCTTTTGGAAGAAAATGCCAAAGAGGACCTTCATTACACAAGAGGAAAAGGCAATGCCAGAACACAAGCCTATGAAAGACAGGCTGACCCTAATGTTCTGTGCTAATGCTAGTGGGGATTTCAAAGTGAAGCCATTACTAGTGTACCATTCTGAAAATCCCAGTGTGTTCAGGAAAAACAATGTTATGAAGAGTAAATTGTGTGTGTTTTGGAAATCTAATAGTAAGGCATGGGTCACGAGGGAAATTTTCATCGAGTGGTTCAATGAAGTGTTTTGTTTGGCCCTAGTGTGAAGAATTACCTCCTGGAAAAGAAATTGGACCTCAAGTGCCTGCTAGTAATGGACAATGCACCTGCTCATCCTCCAAACTTGGATGACCTAATTTTCGAGGAGTTTGGGTTCATCACAGTAAAGTTCTTGCCCCCGAATACCACTTCTCTCCTCCAGCCCATGGACCAGCAGGTCATTGCAAACTTTAAAAAACTCTACACCAAAGCAATGTTTCACAGGTGCTTGACTGTGACCACAGACACTCACTTGACCCTAAGGGAATTTTGGAGAGAACACTTCAGCATCCTCCACTGCATAACCCTTATAGGTATGGCGAACGAACGAACGAACGAATGAAATATTCTAGGTAAGACCCCGAAGGGGTGAGCGGGGAAGACTGGATAGACGAAGACTAGATCCTGAGAGGAGTGTCCTTAGTCTTAGAGAAAGAGCCAGGGCTTGACCCAGCAGCTGAGCTGAACGTGAAGGAGTTTGCAGGAAGGAGCTTGAGAGTCAGGATACACGGGCAAGCTTGATCGTGACTCGGGAGCACTGCAGTGTCCATCTCATCAGCGCGTGGTGTTGACTGGCTTGTGATTGGTGGAGACTGGCGCGAGGCGAGAAGCGGGCTCAGGGCGGCAGCTAGTGATGACGTGACTTCTTATGTGTGATCATACCATGTAGTGTTGGAGCCGTTTGTGATTTTTTTATATGCTGATCTTGAGAGCAATACAAGTTTTACCAAGTGCTGTTTGTTGTTGCCTAGGTTTTCAAGTAAGGCATTGGTGGTCTGTAGGTCAGTTCCTGGTGCAACAGTGTACTTGACGTGGCCATCTCCTATGCTGTATATAGCTTGGCCTGCATGCAGGATGCAGCAGTCTGGTATGCAAGTGTACAGGGTGATAGGTGCTGTGGTTCTGAGGTTCAGGTCTGCTCCCGTTGTTTCTAGTGGGTGTTGAGTTTCTTGTAAACGACTCACAGGTGGATGTATTTTAGCTTTTTTTGCCATTGGTGACCGAGATGGAGATGCGAGGTGTAGGTCGGCAGAGGTGGTGGCGGTCTCGGGTAGATCAGGCGAGGCTGCTGATTGGTCAGTGGCTACGGTGTAGTTAGTTGTTTTTGTTGTTGTTGTATCTTGTGTTGTGGTTATTGGAGTGGTAATATTTTCTGGTGCTTGGGTGAGCTTGATTATGTCAGCAGAAGGTGGAGAGTCTGGGAAGGTGAATGCCGGCATGTTATTTAGTCTGAAAAGTTCATTGACGGTAGTGTTGAAGGAGCCTGGTGCTGCCATGTTGTGCATGTGTGCATACAGTAGGCAGTACTGTATTTTTGTTGAGTCACATGCTGGTGTGGAGATAGTGGTGGTGGAGTGCTGGATTGATTTCAGGAGTTTGGTGGTGTCAGCCTGCAGTTTGGCGATAGCATACGTGGGTGATCTGGATGGAGACTTCTTCTGATCTGCTTCTATGTTCTTTTTGATGATTTCGCGACGGGTGGCACATTTAGCTGCGAGAGTGTGGTGGTTATTCTTGCAGTTTAGACACTTGAGAGTAGCGGTGGAAGAGCATGTCCTGGAGTCATGGCCCTCATTACCACAGGTGGAACAGAATTTCTTGTCTTTTGTGGGGCAGTCTTTTGTTGAGTGGAGGTAAGAAAAACAGGTCCAGCATTGAGTGACGTGGTGGTAACGTTCAGCTTCAATGTTGCAGGCGTTGATGAAGTAATAGTAGATGGCTAGTCCCTCGGCCATAGCTTGGGAAGCCATTGTGATGTCAGTAAAGGTGATCTTGAGCATTGAAGAGGCCGTGGGAATCTTGTTAATGTTTTCCACGGAGGCCCAAGGGTTCTGATCTTCAACAGATTGTTTGAGGTCTTCGATGGTCTGAGATGTAATCAGTTTGTCCAAGCGCTTCAGAAAGACAGTCCTCTTAGCCCTTAAGGCTGGAAAGGACATGATTCTGTAGCTACGTTCTTCTAGTGTAGTCAGGGTAGATGCTGTCAGTAGTTTCTCGGCCTCCACATCATCCTCACAGACAATAATGAAGGATTCTTAAAGGGAAAGGATCGTGTTGACCTTGATGTTCAAGACCCTGACAGCCAGCAAGGGCAAGCTTGGTGGAGTTGTTGATCAAACCACTGGCAGGTTTAATCTTGACTGTTGAAGTAACTCATCTCGAGATCTTGATGTGGGTAATCGGCGAGGTAGAGGTTCCCCTCCCCAACGGGAATCGCAGGGACACTACTTGAGGAGCGACTGTGACTTGCCAGTAGCAAGGCCAGCAGTGCAATGGGTAGGTATGGCTTGGGAGGGAGTGATTACCAGGACTTTGAACTCTGCCTGGAGAAAATTGTGGCCAGATTGTGTCAACAAGAGGGATTCTGAAGGGTTTGGGACTGACCCTGATGAGCCTATGTCTGTTGTAAAATCAATTGTGGCACTGGGGAGTTCCATGGGGTTGGATGTGAGTTTGGAGGATGTGGAAGAATTGGTGGAAGACCACAACAAAGAGCTCACCACTGAGGAGCTGCAAGAGCTTCAGCAGGAACAGCAACAGATCGCAGCTCAGAATCTTGCTGCAGAGGAGGAGGAAGAGAGATGGAAGATGGTGCCTTCTTCAGAAATTAAAGAGATTTTTGCTATGTGGGGTAAGATGGATAGCTTTATGGAGAAACATCACCCTGACAAGGTTGTTGCAAGCCATGTTTGCAACATGTACAGTGACAAAGTCTTGGCCCATTTTAGGGAAGTTTTAAAGAGACGCCAGAAACAGCTCTCTGGACAGTTATTTTGCGAGACAGGACTCCAGTGACTCTCAAGGTGGTCCTAGTGGCATTAAGAAACAGAGAAGAGAAGCAACCCCAGAAAAGCAATTGGTACCTGAGGTGTTGCTGGAAGGAGATTCCCCTTCCAAACTATAAACAATCCAATCTCTCTCCTCCTCCAGTCTCCCATACACTAAGAAGAATCTCCAATAAAGGTAAGTGTTATGCTGTTAATGTTTTATTCATCATTTCCCATTGTATTGTTTATGTACTACATGTATATTTCATGTAAACAATTTTTTTGTTTTAATACTTCTGGGTGTCAGGAACGGATTAATAGTATTCACATTATTTCTTATGGGGAAAATTGATTCGCAAATCGTAGATTTTGTTAATAGTAGCAGCTCCAGGAACGGATTAACTACAAAAAACGAGGGACCACTGTACTCTCTCCTTTTTGTTAGTGTGACTTTGTAAATGGTCCAAGTTGGACCGAAACATCGTCGTAAGTTCCTCTCTCCTAGGTGTGGGTTATTTGTGTATTGTTCTAGTCAGATAAGATAAGGTAAGATAAGATTTCGTTCAGATTTTTAACCCCAGAGGGTTAGCCACCCAGGATAACCCAAGAAAGTCAGTGCGTCATCGAGGACTATCTAACTTATTTCCATTGGGGTCCTCAATCTTGTCCCCCATGATGTGACCCACACCAGTCGACTAACACCCAGGTACCTATTTGCTGCTAGGTGAACAGGATAACAGGTGTAAGGAAACGTGTCAGAATGTTTCTACCCGCCGGGAATCGAACCCGGGCCCTCCATGTGTGAAGCAGGAGCTTGAGCCATGTAGTATTAACACTCCCATTTTAAGAGGAAAGTGATGTTGACCCTGAGTTTAATGGCTCTGAGGTGGATGTGGCCACAAGTGATCGAGGAAATATCAAAAACCTCAATAATAACCCACGTGCAACATTTGTGCAACACCCTTTCAGAATGTCTTATAACCTATGCCCGAAGTAAAACAATTCTGGAACGTGTAATACGTGTTCGGCAGGCCGGCTGGCCAACTGGCTGGCCAGCTGCTGGCTGGCTCTATCTGTCTGTCTGTCTGTATCTATGTCTATCTCTGTATCTGTCTCTATCTCTGTCTATCTGTCTGTCTCACAAGTACACAAATACAGTTATACATAATGTAAATTACAGTGGAACCTCCACTAACAAGTTTAATTCGTTCCTTGACCTTGCTCACAACAGGATTTGTCCCGTTTGCAGAGTCAATTTTCCTCATTTAACACTTTCAGGGTCTGTGCCGTAGATCTATGGCTTTACTTTGAGGGTCCAAACCGTAGATCTACGCCATGAACTCAGCTCACCCTGATAAGCTGTGAGCGGTAAATTTTGGCCTAGATATGAGAGAATACATGTGTGTGGTATGTGTGCACCACATAAAACAAATACTGCAGCACACAGTGTATAATGAGAGAAAAAAAACCGAGACCATGATTTTCAATTAAAACAGAAATTTTGCAATGTTTTTCCTTATGTTTTTTTATAGCTGTATTTGCAATTTCTTGGTCTCATTTGATAGAATGAAAGATATATTACAGAAATAGACATGATTTTGATTGGTTTTAGTACTGGAAATGGCTTGAAACTGAGCTCAAAGTAGCAGAAATGTTAAATTTTTGCCGATGTTCAAGAGTAAACAAATGATCTCACACATCTAATACACGCCAGCTGGTGGGTCTGATATACATTCACAAATGTGCTGATATTATTTATACAATTATTACAATATTGCATAACATTAACCCTTTGAAGGTAGACAGGCCCTCTCCGAGACTTGTTCTCAGGGTCGGCCAAATTTAAAAAAAAAAAAATATTTTTTCTTATGAAAAGATGGAGAATCTTTTCCCAATCATAATGACACCAAAAGTATGAAATTTGATGGAAAACTTACGGAATTATGCTCTCGCGAAGTTAGCGATCTCAACGATGTTTACGCATCGGCGATTTTGCCCACTTTGAGCCCTATTTTCGGCCAATTCCAGTGTACTAGTCGACAAAAACCATAACTATTTCTCTAGAACTACATTTTTTCTATTGAATGAGTACAAGAAACCACCTATTTACTGATTTCAACTATCCAATACAGTGGTCAGAATTTAGCAATTTTGCCAATTTCACACAAATTTCAAAAGATGCCAATTTCCAAATAGGGTCCAGAATAAACAAGAAAGACATTCCTGGCACTAAAATAACATTTCCTCTGTTCGTTAGTCACATCCCCAGGCCCCTCTTATATTTCTTTGGCTTTCCACTTTCAATTTTTATTCTTACAAAAAATAGAAGATTTACTGTTATACAGACTGCTGCATTAGTGTAGAAATGGTATAAATAATATCAGCGCACTTATGAAAGAATATTAGACTCACCAGTTGACGTGTATTGGATGCTTGGCATGATTTGTTTACTTTTGAACTTTGCTAAAAATCGAACATTTCTGCTACTTTGAGCTCAATTTCAAGGTACTTTTCACTGTAAAACCAGTCAAAATCATCTCAATTTCTGTAATATGTCTTCCATTCTATAAAATGAGACCAAGAAAACTAGAATACAACAATAAATACCATACGAAAATACAGTGCACAGTCGTTGTTTTATTCCAAAAACACGGTTAAAGTTTTTTTTTTTCTCATTATGCACTGTGTACTGCAGGATTTTTTTTATACTGTGCACACTGACCATATAGATCCATTCTTTCATATGTAGGCCTACCAGCTTTCTCCCACTAGATTTGAGGGCGCTAGAATTTAGGCATGCTAGTACGTCAAAAACCCTGGGTCGTAAGCCGTACTAGTACGGCCGAAACCCTCAAAGGGTTAAATCTTCTATTGTTTGGTTTCAATAAAAATTCATTATGTGAATAAAAAATCAAAATGGAATTCACTTTTAAAGCCTGAAAACGTAACTAATGAACAGAGGAAATGTTAGTTTAGTGCCAGGAATGCCTGCATTGTTTATTCTGGACCCTATTTTGAAACTGGAATATTTTGAACTTTGCATTAAATTGGCCAAATTACCAATTTCCAATAACTTTATTTTGTAGTTGAAACAGTTGACTTGGCGATTTCTTGTGCTCACCCAATAAAATAGAAGTAATACTAGTGAAGTAGTGAAGAATTTGGTCAACTGGAATAATGTAACTGGCCTAAAATGGGAGTCAAATTCAGTAAAAATCGCCGATGCGTAAATACCGCTAACACATCAGAATTCGCGAGAGCATAATTTCATCAATTTTCCTTCAAATTTCGTACTTTTTGTTTTATTACCTTTAGAAAAAGATTCTCTACCATTTCAAAAGAAATAAAATTATTTTTTGAAAATTCTTGGACATTGGTGCACACTTTGAAATTTGACCTCTGGACCCTGAAAAGGTTAAATTAATTAAAATATAATTAATTCGTTCCAGTGGAATTCCAGGCACTTCAATAATTTCCCTAACGTCAAATCTACGGCATATTTATCTATCACAATTCATCTAATATGACATAATAAACAATACAAATAACATGGAAACCTGATATATTCTCTAGAATGAATAAAATGTCATTATAGTACAGTGGACCCCCGCATACCGATTTTAATCCATGCAAGAGGGCTCATTGGTATGCGAAATAATCGGTAAGCGAATGAATTTTCCCCATAAGAAATAATGGAACTCAAATTAATCCGTGCAAGACACCCAAAAGTATGCCCCAAACCCTTCAAAATCTTTCTTAATTTCCATACTAATTCTCACCCTTTTTACCACAGGGTTGGCACTAGAAGCTTTCTTGGGGCCCATGGTCACTTATTTTCCAGAAACAGCACCGAAAACACTGTAATAATACGAAATATTCCGAGTGTATGCTTGGATGTTACCGCGGAGGCTGGCTGGAAAACAATGGGAAAAAAAACGAAAATCGGTAAGCGGGTTTTTTTACCACGTGAAATATACATTTTCCTACACACAAAGAGAAGGATACATGCACAATAGTAGAGTAGTACATGCACAGTATATATTGTGCATGTACTAGTCTACTAAATGAAGAATAAATGACACTTACCTTTATTGAAGATGCAGCAATGACTGATGAGACACTGTGTCCTGGGAGTGCCTTTTCCTCCTGAGTACTGTAGGTCCTGTTTGGTATTTTCTTCCAGAACATGCCTTATCACACTGTGTATGTCACTACGATTCTTAAATCTCTCAAACCAACCTTTGCTGGCTTTAAATTCACCAATATGAGCACTAGTTCCAGGCATTTTTCCCTGTTCACCTGGGTGTTAGTCGACTGGTGTGGGTTGCATCCTGGGAGACAAGATTAAGGACCCCAATGGAAATAAGTTAGACAGTCTTCGAAGACACTGACTTTTTTGGGTTATCCTGGGTGGCAAATCCTCTGGGGTTAATTGTTTCTTGGTATATTCTCAATAAGCCACACCAACAACAGTGCTACAGCAGCAGCAGACGATGCTACAGCAGCAGCAGACGATGCTACAGCAGCAGCAGCAGCAGACGATGCTACAGCAGCAGCAGACGATGCTACAGCAGCAGCAGACGATGCTACAGCAGCAGCTGACAGTGCTACAGCAGCAGCAGACGATGCTACAGCAGCAGCAGATGATGCTACAGCAGCAGCAGACGATGCTACAGCAGCAGCAGACGATGCTACAGCAGCAGCAGCAGCTGACAGTGCTACAGCAGCAGCAGATGATGCTACAGCAGCAGCAGCAGCTGACAGTGCAGCAGCAGCAGCTGTACCACCAATAGTAGCGATGGTTGATTGGGGTTTATTATACAACCTGGCCAGCTCGGAGACACGCACTCCACTTTCATACTTATCAATGATCTTTTTCTTCATCTCTATAGTAATTCTCACCCTTATTGCTGTAGGGTTGGCACTAGAAGCTTTCTTGGGGCCCATGGTCACTTATTTTCCAGATAAAATCACCAAAAACACTGTAATAATACGAAATGTTACGATTGTATGCTTGGATGCTACCGCGGAGGCTGGCTGGTAAACAATGCCACCGGCGGAACATGTGAGGCTGGCTAAGGCGCACATTGGACACGTCTCGGACGAACAGCGGTGAGCGGGTTTTTAAGCGGTATGCGAGGCAAAATTTTAGCGATAAAATGTATCGGTATGCGGATTAAACGTTATGTGATGCCAACGGTATGCGGGGGTCCACTGTATTTGTGGCGGCATCGGCTGCCGACGAGAGTTTGTCTGGCAGTCTTAATGCCATATTTTATTCATTCTAGAGTATATATCATGTTTTTATGCTATTAATGTTTTTTATTATGTCATATTAGATGAATTGTGCTAGATAAATAAGCCATAGAGCTGATATTAGTGTCATATTGAAGGGCAATCTTGTCCTGTCTCCCAGCACAATTCCTAACATACACCAGAAACAGACTGCTCAGGAACACTTTTTTTGAGCAACAGGGGTCCAATGACTCAAGCTGGTCCTAGTGGCATTAAAAAACAAAGAAGGGAAGTAACCCAAGATAAGGTCTTGGTACCTGAAATCTTTATAGAAGGGAGTCCCCTTCCAAACAACTGTAAACTCCTCCATCCTCTCCCCTCCTCCCGTCTTCCATACATCACCATGTCTTCAATAAAGGTAAATATGATGTTATTATTGTTTTATTCTTCATGTATCATTGTTTTCTGTGTAGGTAAATGTATACGTATTTCATGTAGAAAGCATTTTTTTAATACTTTTGGGTGTCTGAAACGGATGAATTGGATTTCCATTATTTCTTATTGGGAAAATTAATTCGGAATTCGTCAGATCTGGGTTTAGTCACTCTCTCCAGAATGGATTAATTACAAAAACTGGGGGTCCACTATATTATTATTATTATTATTATATAATAATAATAATAATCTAGGTAGTAGGTTGGTAGACAGCAACCACCCAGGGAGGTACTACCGTCCTGCCAAGTGATTGTAAAATGAAAGCCTGTAATTGTTTTACATGATGGTAGGATTGCTGGTGTCTTTTTTCTCTCATAAACATGCAAGATTTCAGGTATGTCTTCCCACTTCTACTTACACTTAGGTCACACTACACATACATGTACAAGCATATATATACACAACCCTCTGGGTTTTCTATTTTCTTTCTAGTTCTTGTTTATTTCTTCTTATCTCCATGGGGAAGTGGAACAGAATTCTTCCTCTGTGAGCCATGCGTGTTGTAAGAAGCGACTAAAATGCCGGGAGCAAGGGGCTAGTAACCCCTTCTCCTGTATAAATTACTAAATTTGAAAAGAGAAACTTTTGTTTTTCTTTTTGGGCAACCCCGCCTCGGTGGTATATGGCCGGTTTGTTGAAATAATAATAATAATAATAATTATGAATATTAATTTAGGGAACTTAAGCTCACTCATTATTAATACTTATTATTATTATTATTACTATTATTATTATTATTATATAATAATAATAATAATAATAGGTATTAACCCTTTCAGGGTCCAAACCGTAGATCTACGCCATGAGCTCAGCTCACTCTGATTAGCTGTGAGTGGTAAATTTGGGCCTAGATATGAGAGAATACATCTATGTGGTATGTGTGCACCACATAAAACAAATCCTGCAGTACACAATGTATAATGAGAGAAAAAACTGAGAACATGATTTTAGATTAAAACAGTGAATTTGCAGTGTTTTTTCGTATGTCTGTTGTAGTTGTATTTGCGATTTCTTGGTCTCATTTGATAAAATGGAAGACATATTACAGAAATAGAGATGATTTTGATTGGTTTTAGCACTGGAAATGGCTTGAAACTGAGCTCAAAGTAGCGGAAATGTTAAATTTTTGCCGATGTTCAAGAGTAAACAAACGACCTCACATGTCTAATACACGCCAGCTGGTGGGTCTAATATACATTCACAAATGTGGTGATGATATTTATACAATTATTACAATATTGCATAACGGTAAATCTTCTATTTTTTGGTTTCAATAAAAATTCCTTATGTGAATAAAAAATCAAAATGGAATTCATTTGTAAAGCCTTAAAACATAACTAATGAACAGAGGAAATGTTAGTTTAGTGCCAGGAATACCTACATTGTTTACTCTGGACCCTATTTTGAAATTGGAATATTTTGAACTTTGTGTTAAATTGGCCAAATTACCAATTTCCCATCACTTTATTTTGTAGTTGAAACAGTTGACTTGGCAATTTCTTGTGCTCAATCGATAGAAGGGAAGTAATACTAGTAAAATAGCTAAGAATTTGGTTAACTGGAATAATGTAATTGGCCTAAAATGGGACTCAAAGTCGGCAAAATCGCCGATTCGTAAATATTGCTGACACATCAAAATTCGCGAGAGCATAATTTCATCAATTTTCCATCAAATTTCGTACTTTTTGTTTTATTACCTTCAGGAAAAGATTCTCTACCATTTCATAAGAAAAAACAACAAATTTTTTTTTTTTAATTCTTGGACACTGGTGCACCCTTTGAAATTTGGCCTCTGGACCCTGAAAGGGTTAATCCTAGCTCGTAACTCAATTTACTCGTATGTCAAATAAATTTTCCTCATTTAAATTAATTGAAATGCCCTTAATCTGTCCCAGTGGCACGACAATATATTTTAATATATGAATTCTACGGATTATCTTTTTTTTTTTTTTTTTATTATCACACTGGCCGATTCCCACCAAGGCAGGGTGGCCCGAAAAAGAAAAACTTTCACCATCATTCACTCCATCACTGTCTTGCCAGAAGGGTGCTTTACACTACAGTTTTTAAACTGCAACATTAACACCCCTCCTTCAGAGTGCAGGCACTGTACTTCCCATTTCCAGGACTCAAGTCCGGCCTGCCGGTTTCCCTGAACCCCTTCATAAATGTTACTTTGCTCACACTCCAACAGCACGTCAAGTAATAAAAACCATTTGTCTCCATTCACTCCTATCAAACACGCTCACGCATGCCTGCTGGAAGTCCAAGCCCCTCACACACAAAACCTCCTTTACCCCCTCCCTCCAACCTTTCCTAGGCCGACCCCTACCCCGCCTTCCTTCCACTACAGACTGATACACTCTTGAAGTTATTCTGTTTCGCTCCATTCTCTCCACATGTCCGAACCACCTCAACAACCCCTCCTCAGCCCTCTGGACAACAGTTTTGGTAATCCCGCACCTCCTCCTAACTTCCAAACTACGAATTCTCTGCATTATATTCACACCACATATTGCCCTCAGAAATGACATCTCCACTGCCTCCAGCCTTCTCCTCGCTGCAACGTTCATCACCCATGCTTCACACCCATATAAGAGCGTTGGTAAAACTATACTCTCATACATTCCCCTCTTTGCCTCCAAGGACAAAGTTCTTTGTCTCCACAGACTCCTAAGTGCACCACTCACTCTTTTTCCCTCATCAATTCTATGATTCACCTCATCTTTCATAGACCCATCCGCTGACACGTCCACTCCCAAATATCTGAATACATTCACCTCCTCCATACTCTCTCCCTCCAATCTGATATTCAATCTTTCATCACCTAATCTTTTTGTTATCCTCATGACCTTACTCTTTCCTGTATTCACCTTTAATTTTCTTCTTTTGCACACCCTACCAAATTCATCCACCAATCTCTGCAACTTCTCTTCAGAATCTCCCAAGAGCACAGTGTCATCAGCAAAGAGCAGCTGTGACAACTCCCACTTTGTGTGTGATTCTTTATCTTTTAACTCCACGCCTCTTGTCAAGACCCTCGCATTTACTTCTCTTACAACCCCATCTATAAATATATTAAACAACCACGGTGACATCACACATCCTTGTCTAAGGCCTACTTTTACTGGGAAATAATTTCCCTCTTTCCTACATACTCTAACATGAGCCTCACTATCCTCGTAAAAACTCTTCACTGCTTTCAGTAACCTACCTCCTACACCATACACTTGCAACATCTGCCACATTGCCCCCCCCTATCCACCCTGTCATACGCCTTTTCCAAATCCATAAATGCCACAAAGACCTCTTTAACCTTATCTAAATACTGTTCACTTATATGTTTCACTGTAAACACCTGGTCCACACACCCCCTACCTTTCCTAAAGCCTCCTTGTCCATCTGCTATCCTATTCTCCGTCTTACTCTTAATTCTTTCAATAATAATTCTACCATACACTTTACCAGGTATACTCAGCAGACTTATCCCCCTATAATTTTTGCACTCTCTTTTATCCCCTTTGCCTTTATACAAAGGAACTATGCATGCTCTTTGCCAATCCCTAGGTACCTTACCCTCTTCCATACATTTATTAAATAATTGCACCAACCACTCCAAAACTATATCCCCACCTGCTTTTAACATTTCTATCTTTATCCCATCAATCCCGGCTGCCTTACCCCCTTTCATTTTACCTACTGCCTCACGAACTTCCCCCACACTCACAACTGGCTCTTCCTCACTCCTACAAGATGTTATTCCTCCTTGTCCTATACACGAATTCACAGCTTCCCTATCTTCATCAACATTTAACAATTCCTCAAAATATTCCCTCCATCTTCCCAATACCTCTAACTCTCCATTTAATAACTCTCCTCTCCTATTTTTAACTGACCTCTGCATTCCTCTCTTCTCCAGGTGCATACACGCTTATTATGACCCACTTTTTGCATCCAACCTTTACTTTAATCCACATAATTCTTGAATTTACACATTCATATTCTCTTTTCTCCTTCCATAACTGATCCTTCAACATTACTGCTACCCCTTCCTTTGCTCTAACTCTCTCAGATACTCCAGATTTAATCCCATTTATTTCCCCCCACCGAAACTCCCCTACCCCCTTCAGCTTTGTTTCGCTTAGGGCCAGGACATCCAACTTCTTTTCATTCATAACATCAGCAATCATCTGTTTCTTGTCATCCACACTACATCCATGCACATTCAAGCATCCCAGTTTTATAAAGTTTTTCTTCTCTTTTTTAGTAAATGTCTACAGGAGAAGAGGTTACTAGCCCATTGCTCCAAGCATTTTAGTCGCCTCATCCGACACGCATGGCTTACGGAGGAAAGATTCTTTTCCACTTCCCCATGGACAATAGAAGAAATAAAGAAGAACAAGAGCTATTTAGAAAAAGGAGAAAAACCTAGATGTTTGTACAGTGGACCCCCGCATAACGATTTTAATCCGTGCAAGAGGGGTAATTGTTATGCGAAATAATCGGTATGTGAATGAATTTTCCCCATAAGAAATAATGGAAATAAAATTAATCCGTGCAAGACACCCAAAAGTATGAAAAAAAAAATTTTTTACCACATGAAATGTTAATTTTAATACACACAAACTGAAAAAGGCATGCACACTTACATGACACTTACTTTTATTGAAGATCTGGTGATGATTGATGGGATGGGAGGAGGGGAGAGAGAGTGTTAGTGTTTAGAAGGGGAATCCCCTTCCATTAAGACTTGAGGTGTCAAGTCCTTTTCTGGGGTTACTTCCCTTCTTCTTTTAATGCCACTAGGACCAGCTTCAGAGTCACTGGACTTCTTTCGCACAACATATCTGTCCATAGTGGCCTGTACCTCTCGTTCCTTTATGACTTCCCTAAAGTGTTTCACAACACTGTCAGTGTACAGGTTGCCAACACGGCTTGCAATAGCTGTGTGAGGGTGATTTTCATCCATGAAGGTTTGCACTTCAAGCCACTTTGCACAGATTTCTTTAATCTTTGTAGTAGGCAACTTCTTCAATTTCTCTCTCCCCTCCTCTGAGCCAGTTTCCTCAGGTCTGGCCTCTTGCTCTTGAAGTTGATCTATCAGCTCATCAGTGGTTAGTTCTTCATTGTCCTCCTCCACTAACTCTTCCACATCCTCCCCACTAACCTCCAACCCCAAGGACTTTCCCAATGCCACAATGGATTCCTCAAGTGGCATAATCCTCTCAGGGTTAGCCTCAAACCCTTCAAAATCCCTTTTGTCTACACATTCTGGCCACAGTTTCTTCCAAGCAGAGTTCAAGGTCTTCTTAGTCACTCCCTCCCAAGCCTTACCTATAAGGTTTACACAATTGAGGATATTAAAGTGCTCTCTCCAAAACTCTCTTATAGTCAGTTGAGTTTCTGAGGTCACTACAAAGCACCTTTCAAACAGAGCTTTTGTGTACAGTTTTTTGAAGTTTGCAATAACCTGCTGGTCCATGGGCTGCAGGAGAGGAGTGGTATTAGGAGGCAAAAACTTCACCTTAATGAAGCTCATGTCCCCATAAAGTCGCTCTGCCACGTCTGTAGGATGACCAGGGGCATTGTCTAACACCAGGAGGCACTTAAGTTCTAATTTCTTTTCAGTTAGGTAATCTTTCACATTGGGGGCAAATGCATGGTGTAACCAGTTATAGAAAAAGTCCCTAGTGACCCATGCCTTACTGTTTGCCCTCCACAGCACACACAAATTATCCTTGAGGACATTCTTTTGCCTGAACGCTCTGGGAGTTTCAGAGTGATACACTAATAAAGGCTTAACTTTGCAATCACCACTAGCATTGGCACACATCAACAAAGTAAGCCTGTCTTTCATAGGCTTATGTCCTGGGAGTGCCTTTTCCTCCTGAGTAATGTAGGTCCTGCTTGGCATTTTCTTCCAAAACAGGCCTGTTTCATCACAATTAAACACTTGTTCAGGTTTCAGTCCTTCACTGTCTATGTACTCCTTGAATTCCTGCACATATTTTTCAGCCGCTTTGTGGTCCGAACTGGCAGCCTCACCATGCCTTATCACACTATGGATGCCACTACGCTTCTTAAATCTCTCAAACCAACCTTTGCTGGCCTTAAATTCACTCACATCATCACTAGTTGCAGGCATTTTTTTAATTAAATCCTCATGCAACTTCCTAGCCTTTTCACATATGATCGCTTGAGAGACGCTGTCTCCTGCTAGCTGTTTTTCATTTATCCACACCAATAAGAGTCTCTCAACATCTTCCATCACTTGCGATCTTTGTTTCGAAAACACAGTTAAACCTTTGGCAAGAACAGCTTCCTTGATTGTCTTTCTGGTGCCCACAATAGTAGCGATGGTTGATTGGGGTTTCTTGTACAACTTGACCAGGTCGGCGATACGCACTCCACTTTCATACTTATCAATGATCTCTTTCTTCATTTCTATTGGAATTCTCACCCTTATTGGTGTATGGTTGGCACTAGAAGCTTTCTTGGGGCCCATGGTCACTTATTTTCCAGAAACAGCACCGAAAACACTGTAATAATACGAAATATTCCGATTGTATGCTTGGATGTTACCGCGGAGGCTGGCTGGTAAACAATGGCACGGGCGGCACATGTGAGGCTGGCTGAGGGCGCACATTGGACGCGTCTCGGACGAAAATCGGTGAGCGGGTTTTTAATCGGTATGCACGGCAAAATTTTTGCGATTAAAGCAAGCGGTATGCGGATTAATCGCTATGTGATGCCATCGTTATGCGGGGGTCCACTGTATATATATATATGCTATATGCATGTGCGTGTCTGTGAAGTGTGACCAAAGTGTAAGTAGGAGTAGCAAAATATCCCTGTTATCTAGCGTGTTTATGAGACAGAAAAAGAAGCCAGCAATCCTACCATCATGCAAAACAGTTACAGGTTTCTGTTTCACAGTCATCTGGCAGGACGGTAGTCCCTGGGTGGTTGCTGTCTACCAACCTACTACCTATCTTTCACTAGTATTAATTCTATTCTATCGATTGAGCACAAGAAATCGCCTAGTCAACTGTTTCAACTACAAAATAAAGTGATGTGAAATTGGTAATTTGGCCAATTTAACACAAAGTTCAAAATATTCCAGTTTCAAAATAGGGTCAAGAATAAACAATGCAGGCATTCCTGGCACTAAACTAACATTTCCTCTGTTCATCAGTTATGTTTTCAGGCTTTACAAAAGAATTCCATTTTGATTTTTTATTCACATAATGAATTTTTATTGAAACCAAAAAATAGAAGATTTACTGTTAACCCTTTGAGGGTCGACAGGCCCTCTCCGAAACTCGTTCTCAGGGTCGGCCAAATTTAAAAAAAAAAAAAAATATTTTCTCTTATGAAAAGATAGAGAATCTTTTCCCGATCATAAAGACACCAAAAGTTTGAAATTTGATAGAAAACTTACGAAATTATGCTCTCACAAAGTTAGAGGTCTCGGCGATTTTGCCCACTTTGAGCCCCATTTTCGGCCAATTTCGCTGTACTAGTCGACAAAAAACATGAATATTTCGCTAGAACTCCATTTTTTCTATCGAATGGGTGCAAGAAACCACCCATTTATGAAATTCAACTATCCAGTACAGTGGTCAGAATTTAGCAATTTTGCCAATATCACACAAATTTCAAAAGATGCCAATTTCCGAATAGGGTCCAGAATAAACAAAAAAGACATTCCTGGCACTAAAATGACATTTCCTCTAGTCATTAGTCACGTCTCACGGCCCCTCTTATATTCTTTTGCTTTCCATTTTGAATTTTTATTCTCACAAAAAATATAAGATTTACTGTTATGCAGACTACTGCATTAGTGTAAAAAATGGTATAAATATTATTGGTGCACTTGTGAAAGAATATTAGACTCACCAGTTGACGTGTATTGCACGCTTGGCACGATTTGTTTACTTTTGAAGTTTGGTAAAAATCGAACATTTCTGCTACTTTGAGCTCAATTTCAAGGCACCTTTCTTTGTAAAACCAGCCAAAATCATCTCAATTTCTGTAATATGTCTTCCATTCTATAAAATGAGACCAAGAAAACTAGAATACAACAATAAATACCATACGAAAATACACTGCAAAGTCGCTGATTTATT
The DNA here is from genome assembly GCF_038502225.1 of Cherax quadricarinatus. Classification (NCBI taxonomy): domain Eukaryota; kingdom Metazoa; phylum Arthropoda; class Malacostraca; order Decapoda; family Parastacidae; genus Cherax; species Cherax quadricarinatus. The sequence goes on from NW_027195485.1 coordinate 110,098, forward strand.
CCAAAAAAATGGTCAAAGTTTTTTTTTTCTCATTATGCACTGTGTGCTGCAGGATTTTTTTTAGACTGTGCACACTGACCACATAGACCCATTCTTTCGTATGAAGGCCTACCAGCTTTCTCCCACTAGATTTGAGGCCGCTAGAATTTATGCGTACTAGTACGTCAAAAACCCCTACGCGTAAAACGTACTAGTACAACGAAAACCCTCAAAGGGTTAAGCAATACTGTAATAATTGTATAAATATCATCACCACATTTGTGAACGTATATCTGACCCACCAACTGGCAAGTATTAGACATGTGAGGCTGTTTGTTTATTCTTGAACATCGGCAAAAATTTAACATTTCCGCTACTTTGATCTCAGTTTCAAGCCATTTCCTGTACTAAACCCAATCAAAATCATTTCTATTTCTGTAATATATCCTCCATTCTATCAAATGAGACCAAGAAGTTGCAAATACAACTATAAAAAACATACGAAAAAACACTGCAAAGTCGCTGTTTTAATCGAAAATCATGGTCTCAGTTTTTTTCTGTCATTATACACTGTGTGCTACAGGATTTGTTTTATGTGGTGCACACATACCACATAGATGTATTCTCTCATATATAGGCCCAAATTTACCACTCACAGCTTATCAGACTGAGCTGAGCTCATGGCGTAGATCTACGGTTTGGACCCTCAACGTAAAGCTGTAGATCTACGGCACGGACCTTGAAAGGGTTAAACATAACGGAAGTACAATTCAGTCAAACCTCAAAATTTATGGTCTTCCAAATTTTCATGGTTTAATGTGCTGCTGCCTACTCTGAAGACCAGCCATAAGATTTTTATCACTGGATTTCCCAAACCCATGTGTTTTTCCTTCTGGACATTCTTATGAACATTAATGTTACCAAGATTATAGCAATGACCTGTAAGCATAAAATGAGCCAACTGAAACAAAACTTAATTATGAACACAAAACTGAGAAATATTTACAGATACATACTAAATTTGTAGGAATCTCTGGGAACTCAACCATAATGAATTTGGGGATGGCACTATACAAAAAAATACAGTAGACCGTCATTTAACCCTTACAGGGTCCGTGCCGTAGATCTACGGCTTTACGTTGAGGTTCCAAACCGTGGATCTACACCAAAATTCTAGCGGCGTCAAATTTAGCGCGAGAAGGCTGGTAGGCCTACATCTGAAAGAATGGGTCTGGGTGGTCAGTCTGCACACTATAGAAAAAATTTGAACGCCCGCATGGCATTGTGGGAACGCCGCCAAAGTAGCTTTGTTCATCGTGCCTGGCGGCAAGGAAGCTCTAACTCCCCACTCACTCTCCGGGCGAATTCTGACTCTCCTCTTCACAACTTACAGTTCTAAGACTGATGGAAGTAGAGCTGAAGTGGAATTCTATGGTTTTGAACCATATGGTACCATTGTACCATATGGTATAATGGTACCATATGGTACATTGGTGCCATGTCATACAATGGTATCATATGGTACAATGAGCTGTATGGTACATTGTACCATATGGTACATTGTACCATATAGTACAGGGTACAGGGACCCTAATGCAACTAAGTCTGACTTTTTTGGGTTATCCTAGGTTCTCCAAACATATGCTCTTAAGTATGATATTCTATGTAACTTTATTTGTGTATACCTAAATAAACTTACGATGCCACATGCGCTTGAGTAAGTTTATTCAGGTCTACAGAAATACAATTACATGGATTATTATACATAGCAGCATATGTATAAAATCCTAGGATAACCCAAAAAAGTCAGGGTGACTTATTTCCATAGGGATCCTTGTATCTGTACCATACGGTGTCCTGTAATGTATGGTACCCTGTAGCATATGGTACCCTGAGCCATATGGTACCCTGTGCCATATGGTACCCTGTGCCATATGGTACCCTGTGCCATATGGTACCCTGCACAACACAGTACCCTGCACCATATATTTTCCTGTACTGCATGGTACCCTATACCATATAGTACAATGTACCATATGGTACCCTGTAACATATGATACCATGTACCATATGGTCAATAGGAGGTGTTGGTGGCACGAGACACCAGCCAAGACTGAGGGAGTGGCGACGCAAGCTAGCTACTGACTCAGCAGTTTCCAAGACAAAGCGCTTTGTCATCCACCTCAAGGAACATGTCGAGTTCCTGTACATTTGTAAATATATAATAGAACATTACTAATATACAACATTTTTGCATATTTTTGTTGTAAACAATTATTGTAAACAAAATAATGATGAAAATATAAGTGTGTTTATTGTGTTTAATACAATAGTACCATATAGTACCATATAAGAACATAAGAAAGAAAGAACACTGCAACAGGCCTACTGACCCATGCAGAGCAGGTCCATGACCCCCCCCCCCCAGATTTGCCCAATGACCCACCCAGTCTGGTCACCTCCACTCAAGGATGGAGCAAGGCACCAGACCCAGCAGCACAAGCTAGTCAGGTCCAACTCTCAACCACCCACACCCACTCATGTATTTATCTAACCTATTTTTAAAACTACACAACGTTTTAGCCTCAATAACTGTACTCAGGAGTTTGTTCCACTCATCCACGACTCTATTACCAAACCAGTGCTTTCCTCTATCCTTCCTGAATCTGAATTTTTCCAACTTGAAACCATTGCTGCGAGTCCTGTCTTGAAATTTTCAGCATGCTATTTACATCCCCTTTATTTATTCCTGTTTTCCATTTATACACCTCTATCATATCTCCCCTAATTCTACGTCTTTCGAGAGAGTGCAGATTCAGGGCCCTCAGTCTATCCTCATAGGGAAGATTTCTGATACATGGGATCATCTTTGTCATCCTCCTCTGTACGTTTTTCAGAGCATTTATGTCCATTCTGTAATACGGTGACCAGAACTGAGCAGCATAGTCTAAATGAGGCCTAACCAAGGATATATAGAGTTGAAGAACAACCTGAGGACTTCTATTATTTATACTTCTAGATATGAAGCCAAGAATTCTGTTAGCTTTATTGCGAACACTAATGCCAGTACTGTTGTCTTGGTTTTAGATTACTGCTAACCAGAACTCCTAAATCCTTTTTGCAATCAGTGGTATTAAGATCTACATTATTTAGTTTATATGTGGCATGGTTATTTAACTGTCCAACATTTAGAACTTTGCATATGTCAATATTAAACTGCATCTGCCACTTCTCCGACCATTGCATCAGTCTATTCAAATCATCCTGGAGTGCTCTAGTGTCCTCATTAGAATGAATTGGACGGCCTATTTTGGTGTCACCATCAAATTTGCTTATGTCGCTATTTATTCCCTCATCTATGTCTTTTATGTAAATTGTGAACAACAACGGGCCCAACACTGACCTCTGAAGAACACTGCTTGTGCCGTGCCCCCATTCTGATTTCTCCACATGCAAACTCTCTGCTGTCTACTTGTCAGTCATGCCTCTACCCAGGAAAAAATTTCTCCTCCTATTCCATGTGCCTTAAGTTTCCTCAATAGCCTCTGGTGTGGAACTCTATTGAAAGCCTTACTGAAGTCCATATACACAATATCATATTCATTACCATGATCTATCTCCTCAAACACCTTAGTGAAAAAAGTTAGTAAATTCGTAAGACAGGAACGTCCCTTTGTAAAACCGTGTTGAGATTCATTAATCAATCTGTGCCTGTCAAGATGGCTACGAATTGCTTCGGCAATTATTGATTCCATAAATTTTCCCACTATGGAGATAAGGCTTATTGGTTTATAGTTCGAAGCCAAGGACCTGTCACCTGCCTTGTAAATAGGTATTACATTTGCCATTTTCCACTTATCAGGCACTATGCCAGTTTGTAGTGATATGTTAAAAAGATTAGCCAAAGGTATGCTAAGTTCCTCTTTACATTCCTTTAACACCCTTGCAAACAGTTCATCAGGGCCTGGGGATTTGTTAGGTTTTAGTTTCTATATTTGTCTGAGGACCATGTCACTAGTTACTGCAATCATACTTAGTTTATTATCCTGTTCTACATAATCTATTATTTCAGGAATATCGCTAGTATTTTCCTGGGTGAAAACTGAGAGGAAGCAGGTATTGAGAATTTCACACATATCCTTATCACTGTAGGTACATGAACCATATGTTATCATAGTACTGTATGGTACAATGCACCACATGGTACCATAAGGTACCACAAGACTCACAGAGGGAAAATTCCTAGGTATCCACCTTGACAGTAGCCTTAAGTTCCGGACACACATACAACAAATCACCAAGAAAATCTCCAAGACTGTAGGCATACTATCAAAGATAAGGTACTACATTCCACAATCAGCTCTCCTTGCACTGTACCATTCACTCATATATCCTTATCTTACATATGGAATTTGTGCATAGGGATCAACAACATCCAATCACCTAAAACCCCTAATAACCCAGCAAAAGGCAGCAGTAAGAATGATAACAAATTCCCACTCCCGCCAGCATACTCCACCAATTTTCAAAAGTCTGAATCTGCTCACCATAAAGAACATCCATACTTATTTATGTGCCTACTACACACACAGAATACACACAAATATAAACCCCCCACTCAAACTTCTCCTCACCAACCTAAACAGGACACATGACCACAACACAAGAGACAGATCTCTTTTTGATATACCTCGTGTCCATATCACACTGTGTAAAAACTCTATGCACATAAAGGGCCCCAAAACATGGAATTCATTACCAGAAGATATTAAAGTAACCCAGTCTGAAAATCAATTTAAAACTCTTCTCAAAAGCCACTTAACCACCCTAGACTAAATGCTAAATACTCAGTACACACTTATTCACCTATGTACTCCCACATCATAACTGAAACAATCACATTGAACCTTTTATCCATTGTTGACAGGAATATAATTGAATCACTGTTTACACAAAAAGCATTTTCGAATATAAATATATCTTTGTATTACATATACAAATTTTGATTCATTTATAATTAATATCTTACTGTACAACTATGATATACTCCTTAGTATTAAGTAGACTGTAAGCCAATAATGTTAAGTTGGCCCATAATTCCTAGGCATAATAGAGGCTCTCTTTGCATTGCAACCCACTATTGTAAATACAAAATCTCAATGTACTGTTTGCAAAGACATAAAATAAAATAAATAAATTGCACCATATGGTACCATTGTATATGGTACCTTTGTACCAAATGGTGCCATTGTACCATATTTTACCATATGGTACCATTGTATCATGTGCCACTGTACCATATTTTACCATATGGTACCATTGTATCATGTGCCACTGTACCATATTGTACCATATGGTACCATTGTACTATATGGTACCGTTGTATTCAACACAATAACTGCACTAATATTTTCATCATATTGTTTACAATAAACTTGTAAACAAGTTTTGTAAGCAATATAATGATAAACAAATTAGTGCAGTTACTGTGTTGAATACAATGAGTGTACACTTATACAATATACATTATATTGGGCTCACAGGCCACAAATGTTACTAGAAAAAGAAAAAAATTAGAAAAGAAAAAAAAAGTATAAAAAACGTAAAATAAAAAAATGCGATTTTGCGGAAGTCACTAATGTTGCTGCCACCCGGTCATTTTGGGTCAACTTCCTACCGCTGTATCTCAGTAAGTACTGATCAGAAATTTTTTTTTGTTTTATTACCTTCACAAAAATATATTAAATTCTGTAAGAAAACATTTTTTTTTTTTTTTTTTTTCAAAATTTCTTGGACACTGGGGCACCCCTTCAGATTTTGGCCTTGAACCCTGAAAGGGTTAACACAGTAGTTACGTTCCTGAAAATGCCGTGTTAGGTAAACCCATATCAAATGAACTGAAGAACTTATGGGAAAAATAGGGTTACATTCCTAGGAGCCCCAAAAAAGCCAAACAACTTTTTTTTTAGGCCTCCACATCTTACAAAAATAAAAGTGAATATGTAATTGTAGTTCATTGTCATGATGAATTATGCTGTTATTATTGCATAAGATTACAAATGTAACAGAAATAATAATATTTCTTACCTTAAATTGTGGGTGCTGGTGTTCGTGGATGATTGTGGAGAGTTATGCTGTGGCTGAGGTGGATGGTAGAGGTTCTGGTACTGAAGTCTATAGTTGTAATGAAGTGTGCATAAATTCTGTAATGGATTTCTGTTCTATTTTACCCTACAGTACATTATACAATTGACAGTAAAGCATCAACTGTTCTAGACACCGTTGCAGGGTACTCTTCAGTGAAAAAGTTTAACGTTAAGTTATTCAGTCAGTCGAGTCATTCAGTCTGTCAGTCAAGTCATTCAGTCAGTCAGTCAAGTCATTCAGTCAGTCAAGTCATTCAGTCAGTCAAGTCATTCAGTCAGTCAAGTCATTCAGTCAGTCAAGTCATTCAGTCAGTCAAGTCATTCAGTCAGTCAGTCAAGTCATTCAGTCAGTCAAGTCATTCAGTCAAGCCATTCAGTCAGTCAAGTCATTCAGTCAGTCAGTCAAGTCATTCAGTCAAGTCAATAAATCATTCAGTCAAGTCAATAAGTCATTCAGTCAAGTCAATAAGTCATTCAGTCAAGTCAATAAGTCAGTCAGTCAAGTCAGCAAGTCATTCAGTCAAGTCAGTCATTCAGTAAGTCAGTCAGTCAGTCAAACACAAACTCATGTTTACCTCGTTTTATGTGCACAAAGCGTGCTTCATTACGGCCATAGGTTATCTCTTGTCTAACATCTCTGCTTTCTTCGTTAATTCTAAGACTTAAATGCGTATACCTTTCCTTGCCACGTTCAGCAACACTGGTATGTCTACTGGGTGTCATGACTGCTTGGCAGATATAAGGTATGGTAATCAAAAGATCAAAACACAATCCACAAACACAGTTACCTTGTAGCAGAGAAGAGGAACTGGACACGTATGAAGTACAAATGCTGGGATGGTGTGTCGGGGGGTGGAAGGGGATGGCAGGAGGTCTCCCCACGCTGATCCACAACAAGGCGGCCACTTGGGAAAAGGGAATTTTTTTCCCCTCCCTCAAACTGAACCATGTTAAATTAATTTTACAAAGTGTTGAATAAAATTGTGCTGCAATTCTTCAAGCGTGCTGTACGGGATCATGCCAAATAAACTAGTGTTAAATGATGGTCTATTGTAATTCCAAGAGCAAGAAAGGCAGCTAAGATAGTCCAACCTTTTAGAAAGAATAGAGCCAAGATAGATCGGTAAAAGTAGTAAAGCTTGATTACATGCAATGAGTAGTAGGTTTACAAGGAAGAGGTATATGCATGTGTAGAGTGGAGACAAGACGTACATTGAATTTGACATGCTGTCAGAGAAACCAGCAAGCTGCAGTTCAGTTCAGGGAGCTGGAAAGTACAGTGCCTGTATATAAATTAAGGCAGGCAGGGTACCCTCCTGGGAAGACAGCTAGAGTCAGTGACGACTACTGTTTTCTCCTACAATAGATGGAGAGTAGTAAGCAAATTAAAAAACTACCCTAATATAATAGCTTACCAGATAATACCCAGTACTGGAGGTGGCAATCGAGACTGTAAGAAAAACCCCTTTGCTTGGTCACCAGTGATGAAGCCATTGGTGGGCCGTAGAGTATTAAATTGTTCATCATGTTTTGCTCGTTCCCCAGGTGTGACCACCCATGGATCAGCCATCTGTTGAAAAAAAATACGTTACTTTCCATACTCAAACTAGCACTGTTGATAAACAATGGGGGTAAGATAAGATTTGGTCAGATTTTTAATGCCCAGGATGTGACCCACACCATGAAAACATGCCCTAAATTTCCACCCATGTTAAGATTAAGATTTTTATTTTGACAAATTACATGGTTGTACAGAGGAACATAATAATTATGTACATGCCAAAAGCCTCATTGTATGCAGAGCATTTCGGGCAAACTTTAAGATTAACTTAAGAATAGTAAAGTAATAATACATATTATATTAGGTGATGCTACATGGTTTTGATAAGTCTAGTAGAGACTTATTACACTATTGAATTAGTTAATAGAGATTACAGTATTACAATGTAACAATTTAAAACAATTTACAATATGATGTATTACAGTTTAGTACTATTTAACCCTTTGAGGGTTGACAGGCCCTCTCCGAGACTCGTTCTCAGGGTCGGCCAAATTTAAAAAAAAAAAAAAAAAAAAAAAAATCTTATGAAAAGATAGAGAATCTTTTCCCGATCATAATGACACCAAAAATATGAAATTTGATGGAAAACTTACAGAATTATGCTCTCACGAAGTTAGCGGTCTCGGCAATGTTTACGGATCGGCGACTTTGCCCACTTTGAGCCCCATTTTTGGCCAGTTCCACTGTACTAGTCGACAAAAAACATGAATATTTCGCTAGGACTCCATTTTTTCTATTGAATGAGTGCAAGAAACCACCCATTTACCAATTTCAACTATCCAGTACAGTGGTCAGAATTTAGCAATTTTTGCCAATTTCACACAAATTTCAAAAGATGCCAATTTCCGAATAGGGTCCAGAACAAACAAGAAATACATTCCTGGCACTAAAATGACATTTCCTCTGTTCATTAGTCACGTCTCAAGGCCCCTCTTACATTCTTTTGCTTTCCACCTTGAATTTTTATTCTCACAAAAAATAGAAGATTTACTGTTATGCAGACTACTGCATTAGTGTAAAAAATGGTATGAATCATATTGGCGCACTTGCAAAAGAATATTAGACTCACCAGTTGACGTGTATTGGACGCTTGGCATGATTTGTTTACTTTTGAACTTTGGTAAAAATTGAACATTTCTGCTACTTTGAGCTCAATTTCAAGGTACTTTTCATTGTAAAACCAGTCAAAATCATCTCAATTTCTATGATATGCCTTCCATTCTATAAAATGAGACCAAGAAAACTAGAATACAACAATAAATACCATACGAAAATACAGTGCACAGTCGCTCTTTTATTCCAAAAAAACGGTCAAAGTTTTTTTTTTCTCATTATGCACTGTGTACTGCAGGATTTTTTTTATACCGTGCACACTGACCACATAGACCCATTCTTTCATATGGAGGTCTACCAGCTTTCTCCCACTAGATTTGAGGGCGCTAGAATTTAGGCATACTAGTACGTCAAAAACCCTGGGTCGTAAGCCGTACTAGTACGTCCGAAACCCTCAAAGGGTTAACGCAATGAAATTTGGTAGTACACGTCTGCCATCACAAATCCGGCTATCAGTTATTTGGTTCCTTCAGTTATTCGGCACTAATTTTAGCTAGCATAATTTCAAATTTCCAGGGTCGCCACACCAACCTGCTGGTACTGTTTGGTGGCGCTACTTGCTGCATAAGTCATTCCAATTTTTTTTCTCCATTTATTGTTTTAACCTGCTTACTTTTAGCCCTAGCCATGGTTCCAATGAATAAAAGAAATGCTTTTCATTATGTAAAGCACCTACACAGTACATTATCCATTAAAGATAAGGTGGCTTTGAAGCCACTGTCAGTTGCCATAAGCTCAGTCTCATGAAGCAGGAGAATATGCTTTATTATTATGCTAATATCAACACTACAGCTTATTTGCCTATCACAATTGATCTAATATGACATAATAAACAATATAAATAACATAAAACATGTTAAATACTCCAGAATAAATAATTTTGGCATAACACCGAGCAGTTCGACAGAGTTATGAAGAGGATATGGTAAACATATACCATTCTCCCATCCTTGTCTTGGGGACTTATATTAGAGAAAACGGAGTATAGCACAGGGCTATGATATACACTCGTACTCCACCATAAACATGAAACAAAAAAGTTATTTTCTCTCTATAGATTATCACACATAGCAGCATATGTGTAGAGAACCTAGGATAACCCAAAAAAAGTCAACGTGGGTTATTTTTTAGTACCTGGCTTGGATTAGCCATATATGATTTTTGGTAAATATTCGATTCTCAACCAGGGTAGAAACATTAGGCGTGTTTCTTTACACCTGTTGTCTATGTTTACCAATCAGTAAATGGATAACTGGGTGTTAGCTGACTAGTGTGGGTGTTATCCTGGGACACTGACCTAATTTTCTTGAAATAATCTGCATAACAAGTGGCTTTCTATACAGTAGTATGTCATTGATGTCAGCTAGGCCTGTATACCTTATACATATACGTGTAGAAAATAAAGATATTATTATTATTATTACTATTATTATTATATTATTTTCTCAGTTGTTTGTTGGGTTATCTTATTCAAACTTGGGCAATGTATCATGGAAAGATGAGAGTAAGACACATGTGCAACATCTGGGTATCTTTATTGTAGACGTTTCGCCATCCAGTGGCTTTATCAATACAAATTCCAGGACATAACTTGAAGACAGTAGAACTATGTACAGAAGATGAGGTAATCAGTACCTCATCTTCTGTACATAGTTCTACTGTCTTCAAGTTATGTCCTGGAATTTGTATTGATAAAGCCACTGGATGGCGAAACGTCTACAATAAAGATACCCAGATGTTGCACATGTGTCTTACTCTCATCTTGTCGGTATTATATACCATTCGTACACAACTTGTCAGACACTGCAACATCATGGAATCTTAATTCTGAGGACATGTACATAACCTTCACGACTACGACAACTACTACTACAACTAACCCATCTCTTTGGGAAGGACCTACTTCCACTGGGGAATCCCGCCTACCAGTGAATTTGCCCTCGTCTGCTTCACCTGACGTTACTATATAAGCGCCAGGATTCTTTCTTCTGCTTCAGAATCTCCACGACTATGGTGCTGTTCGCACCTACTCCTAGGTTGAGGGACTAATTACCTCATCTTCTGTACATAGTTCTACTGTCTTCAAGTTATGTCCTGGAATTTGTATTGATAAAGCCACTGGATGGCGAAACGTCTACAATAAAGATACCCAGATGTTGCACATGTGTCTTACTCTCATCTTGTCGGTATTATATGCCATTCGTACACAACTTGTCAGACACTGCAACATCATGGAATCTTAATTCTGAGGACATGTACATAACCTTCACGACTACGACAACTACTACTACAACTAACCCATCTCTTTGGGAAGGACCTACTTCCACTGGGGAATCCCGCCTACCAGTGAATTTGCCCTCGTCTGCTTCACCTGACGTTACTATATAAGCGCCAGGATTCTTTCTTCTGCTTCAGAATCTCCACGACTATGGTGCTGTTCGCACCTACTCCTAGGTTGAGGGACTAATTACCTCATCTTCTGTACATAGTTCTACTGTCTTCAAGTTATGTCCTGGAATTTGTATTGATAAAGCCACTGGATGGCGAAACGTCTACAATAAAGATACCCAGATGTTGCACATGTGTCTTACTCTCATCTTGTCGGTATTATATACCATTCATACACATGATGGAAAGATACTTCTTCACGTACACCAAAAATGAAAGAAGACCATAAATAGCGGAGTTCACTTCTCAGCCATTAGCGGCCGCTTAGCAGTATATTTTTGTATGGTTGTTATGGTTATATTCTCATTTTTTCGGTCTCATTTGATAGAATGAAAGATATATTACAGAAATATATATGATTTTGATTACTTTCATGACGAAAAGTACCTTGAAATTGCACTCACACTAGCGAAAATGTTCTATTCTTTAACAAAGCTCAAGAGTAAACAAATGGTGTCACCGTCCAATACCTGTCCGCCTGCCAGGCCAATACGTAGTCAAGAATGGCTCGACATTATTTATACAATTACAATAATGCAGCAGTCTCCATAACAGTAAATCTTCTATTATTTGTGAATAAAAATTCCAAATGAAAAGCAAGAGTAATATAAGAGGGGCCTGGAGCCGTGACTAATGAACAGAGAAAATGTTATTTTAGTGCCAGGAATGTCTGCATTGTTTATTATGGATCCTATTTTGAAATTGGAATCTGTTGAAATTTGTGTGAAATCAGCCAAATTGCCAATTTCTGACCACTTTATTGGGTAGCTGAAGTAAGTAAATGGGCGGTTTATTGTACTCGGTTGACAGACTAGAAGTAAGTTTATTCAGGTATACACAAAAACAGTTACATAGATTACATAGATTATCATACATTGCACAGAACTGCTAAATGCCTCAAATGATGTAGTGGAAGTTTTAGCAGTAAAGATCGAGAACCAAAACCCAGTCATTGTGGTAGTCTACAAGCCTCCGGATGCAACATCCCAGCAATTCCAGGAACAGCTGTTAAAAATTGACCACTGTCTGGAAAAATCTTCCAGCTCCTGCACCCAACATCTTGCTCCTGGGGGATTTCAACTTAAGGCACCTAAAATGGAGGAATATAGCAAATAATATTGTTGCAGTAATAACACCAGGAGGCAGCTCTGATGAAAACTCACACTCACACAAGCTTTTAAATCTCTGCACAAAATTCAATTTAAACCAGCAAATAATAGAGCCTACTAGACTGGAGAATACACTAGACCTCATCTTCACTAACAATGATGATCTGATAAGAAATGTCACCATATCAAAAAAATATACTCAGATCACAACATAATTGAGGTTCAGACATGTATGCGTGGAGCCCCAGACCGACATAATGAGACAAGTCACGAGGGAGCATTCACCAAATTCAACTTCAATAACAAAAACAAAGTGGGACCAAGTAAACCAAGTCCTAACCGATATAAGCTGGGAAGATATACTAAGCAACACAGACCCCAACTTATGCCTAGAACAGATTAACTTGGTGGCACTCGATGTATGCACAAGGCTTATTCCTCTAAGAAAAAGGAGGAGTAGATGTAAAATAGAAAGAGACAGGCGCTCCCTTTACAGGCGACGGAAAAGAATAACAGAGCACCTAAAAGAGGTCAATATATCTGAAATGCGTAGAGACACTGGTCAGAGAAATAGCAAGCATCGAACTTAAGCTAAAGGAATCTTATAGGAGTCAGGAATCGCGGGAAGAACTAAAAGCCATAAATGAAATCGAAAGAAACCCAAAGTATTTCTTCTCCTATGCCAAATCAAAGCCGAGAACAATGTCCAGTATTGGGCCCCTACTTAAACAAGATGGGTCCTACACAGATGACAGCAAGGAAATGATTGAGCTACTCAAGTCCCAATATGACTCAGTTTTTAGCAAGCCGCTAACCAGACAGAGTCGAAGATCAAAATGAATTTTTTATGAGATAACCACAAAATTTGGTTAACACAAGCCTATCCGATGTTATCCTGACGCCAAATGACTTCGAACAGGTGATAAATGACATGCCCATGCACTCTGCCCCAGGGCCAGACTCATGGAACTCCGTGTTCATCAAGAACTGCAAGAAGCCCCTATCACGAGCCTTTTCCATCCTATGGAGAGGGAGCATGGACACGGGGGTCGTCCCACAGTTACTAAAAACAACAGACATAGCCCCACTCCACAAAGGGGGCAGTAAAGCAACAGCAAAGAACTACAGACCGATAGCAGTAACATCCCATATCACAAAAATCTTTTGAAAGGGTCCTAAGAAGCAAGATCACCACCCATCTAGAAACCCATCAGTTACACAACCCAGGGCAACATGGGTTTAGAACAGGTCGCTCCTGTCTGTCTCAACTATTGGATCACTACGACAAGGTCCTAAATGCACTAAAGACAAAAAGAATGCAGATGTAATATATACAGACGTTGCAAAAACCTTCGACAAGTGTGACCATGGCGTATTAGCGCACAAAATGCGTGCTAAAGGAATAACAGGAAAAGTCGGTCGATGGATCTATAATTTCCTCACTAACAGAACACAGAGAGTAGTCGTCAACAGAGTAAAGTCCGAGGCAGCTACGGTGAAAAGCTCTGTTCCACAAGGCACAGTACTCGCTCCCATCCTGTTCCTCATCCTCATATCCGACATAGACAAGGATGTCAGCCACAGCACCATGTCTTCCTTTGCAGATGACACCCGAATCTGCATGACAGTGTCTTCCATTGCAGACACTGCAAGGCTCCAGGCGGACATCAACCGAATCTTTCAGTGGGCTGCAGAAAACAATATGAAGTTCAACGATGAGAAATTTCAATTACTCAGATATGGTAAACACGAGGAAATTAAATCTTCATCAGAGTACAAAACAAATTCTGGCCCCAAAATAGAGCGAAACACCAACATCAAAGACTTGGGAGTGATCATGTCAGAGGATCTCACCTTCAAGGACCATAACATTGTATCAATCGCATCTGCTAGAAAAATGACAGGATGGATAATGAGAACCTTCAAAACTAGGGAGGCCAAGCCCATGATGACACTCTTCAGGTCACTTGTTCTATCTAGGCTGGAATATTGCTGCACACTAACAGCACCTTTCAAGGCAGGTGAAATTGTTGACCTAGAAAATGTACAGAGAACCTTCACGGCACGCATAACGGAGATAAAACACCTCAATTACTGGGAGCGCTTGAGGTTCCTAAACCTGTATTCCCTGGAACGCAGGCGGGAGAGATACATGATTATATACACCTGGAAAATCCTAGAGGGACTAGTACCGAACTTGCACACGAAAATTACTCACTACGAAAGCAAAAGACTTGGCAGACGATGCAACATCCCCCCAATGAAAAGCAGGGGTGTCACTAGCACGTTAAGAGACCATACAATAAATGTCAGGGGCCCGAGACTGTTCAACTGCCTCCCAGCATACATAAGGGGGATTACCAACAGACCCCTGGCAGTCTTCAAGCTAGCACTGGACAAGCACCTAAAGTCGGTTCCTGACCAGCCAGGCTGTGGCTCATACGTTGGTTTGCATGCAGCCAGCAGCAACAGCCTGGTTGATCAGGCTCTGATCCACCAGGAGGCCTGGTCACAGACCGGGCCGCGGGGGCGTTGACCCCCGGAACTCTCTCCAGGTAAACTCCAGGTGTATAGAGAACCTGGGATAACCCTGAAAAGTCAGACAAAGTGACTTATTTCCAGTACCTGGCTTGGGCTTGCCATATATGATTTTTGGTAAATATTTTTTTTTCTCAGTTGTTTGTTGGGCTATCTCATTGAAACTTGGGCAATGATGGAAAGATGCTTCTTAACATACAACAAAAATAAAAAAGACGGACGATAAATAAGGGAGTTAACTTCTCAGCCATTAGCCACCTCTTTGCAGTATACATGTATTTTCGTATGGTTTTTATGGTTGTATTCTCATTTTTTTGGACTCATTTGATAGAATGGAAGATATATTACAGAAATAGACATGATTTTGATTGCTTTCATGATGAAAAGTACCTTGAAATTGAGTTCAAAGTAGCGGAAATGTTTGATTTTTGCTGATGTTCAATGAATTGTGTAAGTCAAGTTGGTTAATTTTATTAAGTGTATTCTAACCTAACCACTCTGTAATTCGGCAAACTCAGTAATCCGGCACACTACAGGTCCCAATGATGCCGGATTTGTGATGGAGGACCTGTATTAAGTAGTCAGTAAACCATTAACCCTTTCAGGGTCCAAGGCCAAAATCTGAAGTGGTACCCCAGTGTCCAAGAAATTTTGAAAAAAAAAAAAAAAAAAAAAAATTATTGAAGAATTAAAGATAATATTTTTGTGAAGGTAATAAAACAAAAAAAAATCTGATCAGTACTTACTGAGATACAGCAGCGGGAAGTTGACCCAAAATGACCGGGTGGCGGCAACATCAGTGACTTCCGCAAAATCCATTTTTTTTATTTTACGTTTTTTATACTTTTTTCTTATCTTTTCTAATTTTTTATTTTTCTAATAACATTTGTGGCCTGTGAGACCAGAATAATGTATATATTGTATAAGTGTACACTCATTGTATTCAACACAATAGCTGCACTAATTTGTTTATCATTATATTGCTTACAAAACTTGTTTACAAGTTTATTGTAAACAAAATGATGAAAATATTGTGCGGTTATTGTGTTGAATACAACGGTACCATATAGTACCATATGATACAGTGGTGCCATGGGGTGCAATGATACCATATGGTACAATGGCACCATTTGGTACAATGGTACCACGATACAATGGTACCATATGGTGCAATGGTACCATATGGTACATTGTACAATACAGTACAATGATACCATACCTTTCTTGTAACTAATCTGGGCAAACTACCACAAGACATTACTAAAGTAACCTTCAGACTACATAATGAGACAGCAGTTAACAACTTTATAGCAGCTATGAATAACATCGATTGGCAAAATGAGATCGAAACATATACAGATATGAATGAATGTATAAATAATTTTCCAAAAAAAGCCCAATGCCTCTACAACAGACATTGCCCCAGAAAAACTAAACAGATCACAGCAAAGAGACTGAATAATCCCTGGCTAACACCAAGCATCCTCAAATCCATTAACAAAAAGCACAAATATGAAAAACAGTAAAGAATGGGTCAAATAACTAGAGAACAGTCGAAAAGTTACTCGTCAGCACTTATCAGCCTGATAAGGTCAAAAAAATTGTATTATGAAAATAGAGTACATAACATCAAAGGTGATATGAAAAAAACCTGGAAAACTATCTGAAATTCTTGGAACTAAAAAGTTATCCAAAAACAAAACAAACTAACAAAATCAGATGAACCCCTACTCACTCCAACCGAAACAGCAAACAGACTTAATGTTTTCTTCTCCACCATAGGAAAAAATCTAGCAAACAAAATACCAAGCACAAACACCCGTCCATCAGACTACCTCATAGGTACCTACCCAAATACGCTATTCCTAGCTCCAACCAACCCCAGTGAAGTTACGGTCATCATAAACACCCTTAAAAACAAGGCAGGAGACATAAACAACTTGCCTGCTTTTATGTACAAAAAACGCTTCTCAGGTATTGTCACCAATTATTGCAATGCTCTTTAACAAATCCAATGAATCATCTACCTTCCCAACAATCCTCAAAATAGCGAGGGTCACTCCGATCCATAAAGGAGGTGACCAAGCTGACTTGAATAACTATAGACCAATATCTAACTTACCACTACTCTCTAAAATCTTTGAAAAATTAATTCATAGATGGATCTATTCCTACCTCGTTTCACACAACATATTAAACCCTTGTCAGTTTGGATTCAGGAATTATAAAAGCACAAATGACGCTATCATACACATGCTAGAACTAATATATATCGCACATGAAAAGAAAGAAGTCCCGCTGGGCATTTTCATTGATTTAAGTAAAGCTTTCGATACAGTCGACAATGAACTGCTGTACTCCAAATTAATGCACTATAGTATCAGAGGCCACTCCCTCAACTACCTAAAGTCATACCTTAGTAACAGAACTCAATATGTGTATGCAAATGATGCAAACTCTTCCACCCAACCAATCACAGTAGGAGTCCCACAAGGAAGCATCCTTGGACCACTCCTCTTTCTCATCTACATCATTGATGTACCGAATGCATCACAGCTACTTAAACCCATATTATTTGTAGATGACACTACATATGTCTTTTCTCACCCAAACACAGTCATACTAGCAAACACAGCCAATGCTGAATTACAAAAAAAATCTGCCTGGATGATGACTAACAAACTTACCCTGAACACTGATAAAAACTATTTCATTCAGTTTGGAAACAAAGCTGCAAATGATCCAATTAACATAATGCTAAATGGATCATCAGTCACAAGACTCGCAGAGGGAAAATTCCTAGGTATCCACCTTGACAGTAGCCTTAAGTTCCGGACACACATACAACAAATCACCAAGAAAATCCCCAAGACTGTAGGCATATTATCAAAGATAAGGTACTACATTCCACCATCAGCTCTCCTCGCACTGTACCATTCACTTGTATACCCTTATCTTACATATGGAATTTGCACATGGGGATCAACAACATCCAATCACCTAAAACCCCTAATAACCCAGCAAAAGGCAGCAGTAAGAATGATAACACATTCCCACTCCTGCCAGCATACTCCACCAATTTTCAAAAGTCTGAACCTGCTTACCATTAAGAACATCCATACTTATTCATGTGCCTACTACATACACAGAACAATACACGCAAATATAAACCCCCCACTCAAACTTCTCCTCACCAACCTAAACAGGACACATGACCACAAGACACAGATCTCTTTTTGATATACCTCGTGTCCATATCACACTCTGTAAAAACTCTATGCACATGAAGGGCCCTAAAACATGGAATTCATTACCAGAAGATATTAAAATAACCCAGTCTGAAAATCAATTTAAGACTCTTTTCAAAAGCCACTTAATCACCCTAGACTAAATGCTAAATACTCAGTACACACTTACTCATCTATGTACTCCCACATCATAACTGAAACGATCACTATGAACCTTATATCCATTGTTGACAGGAATATAATTGAATCATTGTTTTCACAAAAGCATTTTCGAATATAAATATATCTTTGAATTATACAAATTTTGATTCATTTATAATTAATGTTCTACTGTACAACTATGAAATAATTACTATCCTACTGTACAACTATGATACACTCCTTAGTGTTAAGCAGACTGTAATCCAATAATGTTAAGTTGGCCCATAATTCCTAGGCATAACAGAGGCTCTCTTTGCATTGCAACCCACTATTGTAAGTACAAAATCTCAATGTACTGTTGGCAAAGACATAAAATAAATAAATACACCTACCATCCGACTTACGACCTGCTCGACATACAACCACTCGACTTACAACTGTGTTTTTTATGCCAAATTTCTGGGAAATAAACAACTGTTTGTGTTGTACACAGTGTTTATCCTAAACCTTACAGTATAAAATACAGTACTAACAGCATAAAAAGTAAAGTAAAAAATGGAATACCAAAATAAAACAATAAAATAGTCATTTAAAAAATGTGATGCTGATATTCAGTAATAAAGTTCGACTTAACGTCCATTTTGACTTACGTCCGGTTGGTCGGAACCAAGCTCGGTCGTAAGTCGGATGGTAGGTGTAATAAATAAATAAAGTATAAGGGCCATTGAGACATAAGCCGTACATGGTAGTGGAGGCAGCAACAGTGGTAGAGACTAGAGACGGCGGTGTTGTCAGTTGCTCTATATAATTCCAACATTGGAGAAGTTAGGTTCATGCTGTCCTTTTTCTATTGATTAATTGCTTAACTTACTTACTACAGTTAATGCTACACTTTATCGCTGGCTTCCGCTATAGTCTTTATAGACTCCTGCTGCTTTAGTATCGTACATATTGCAATCACTGAAAAAGGCACATTCTCCCCTCTCTCTCAGTCCTTCACCAAAGGGCTGGCTGGCACTAGAAGCTTTCTTTGGGCCCATAGTGGTTTATTTAGCAGTTACAAGCACTAAAAAGAATGGAATAATACAAAATGTATTGTATGAATGCCTGGGATCTTCCTCACTGGCTGGTAAACAATGGCACACTGGGCAGCTCAGACCCCGACACGAATGGCTTATACTGAGTTCAGTGACATTCACCGACCCAATATTTTGAAGCAAAAACGTTACTTTTTTCTGATTATTACTTATCCTGAAGACATCATAATCCGGGGGTCCACTGTACTGTAAAAAAAAAATATTTATATAAAATAACGCTCCACATACATCATTTTCTGTGTAGTATACTGAAAGTGGACTTGTATTATTCCCTGAAAGCGAACACGTTTTATTCCTGTCAGTCAGGCAGTAGCCAGGACAGGAGCAGATGAGAGGGGTTTTTTTCTAGTTCAGTATGGGTAGGAATGCAGAAGGGCGAATTAGTCATGGGTTGGTGTTAGTTTGAGTAGGTAATTTTGGCAAGTTTTTTAGTGTATACCATAGGTGTTTGTGTTTAAGTGCTCTCATGTTTATTTCTAAAGCCCTGGTATGCATTGGCCTGTGGTTTGGAGAGTATTTAATGTTTCCATTGTAAGCTAAGTAGCCTGCAGAAAGGAGGGGGGTGTCTTGGAGCCTCCCTCTTCACAAATGTTCATTTATTTTGTTTAACTCATTAGTAGCAGTGTGCTAGTGAGCTAATGTGAACTGGAGTGTAGTGGTTTTTTTGGAGTAGATTGTAAGTTGTATATACGTAAGTTACTATTATTAATACGTATAGATATATTTTTATATAGGTGAGTTTTTGTCCTTCCTTCCTAATAATAATTAATATTGTTTAAAATATGAGTACATGCTGACCCAAGGTTTGCTGTGCTTTTCAGAATAATTTTATAACCCCTAGACAGCAGTGTGAGCAGCCTTCAGGAGCCAGGAACATTTTATTTAAGTTACGACATCAAAGTTGTAACAATGCCCAAATTAATAAAAACTGACATACATGGAGAGGTACTGGAGGGTGTGCAGGGCTATACGAGAGAGAGAGAGAAGGCGCCAGCAATGTCTCTCAGTAACTCGTGCTTCACCATGATGTACGGACGTGAAAGCTCACAACACTAAAAAATATTGTATAATTATACTCTTACTATCATATTTATTCCAGAATAATATTAGGTATAACATAAATAATGTAGAGGCATGATAAAGATGCCCAAATAAATAAAAACTGACATTATATATAGAGGTATTGAAGGGTGGAGGGCAGGGAGGGATAAAAAAAAAAAAAAAAGTAACCGCGACCATAACAGAAAACATTACGCACCTGAAAGGTAACTACAGAAGATCACTCTTACCCTATGCAAACATTGAAAAAAGTGCGATATTCTCGAAAAAAAATTGCCAAGCAATGAACCATGCATGTGTTTCCTGGAACATCTCAGAAGTAATCACTGACCTATTTCATGTTGTATAACCATTAATAATAAACAGACTGAAAGGAATTTCCCAGCAAACATAAAATTGAATGTTTTAATTTTGGGTGGTGACACTTTTGAAGTGTCAGTAAGGGGTGATTCCTCGATTAGCGACAAAATCATTTACCAACAGGGTCTTAGGCCCCTAACTCTGTCATTAAGTGAGGAGAGGCTGTACTCGGTAGGAGAAGTCGAAGAATGAATCTGACACACAAGTGGAAAATACAGTGCGGTGGTACAAAACATGTCCCAGTGGCCGTACACACACAAAGCCTCCCAGACACCATTTGGAGTAAGTCTGGCACTGTTTCACAGCGAGTGGCCATCACCCCACACGTTCATATGTAATAATCCATTGTTTTTTGTGCTTGCAACTGCTAAGTAAGCCACCATGGGCGAAAAGAAAGCTCCTAGTGCCAGCCCTTTGGTAAAGAAAGTGAGAAACACAATAGAATTCAAGAAAAAAAATCATAGCAAAGTACCAAAGTGGAGGAGGAAGAGAGAGGGGACAATGTGCCTTCTTCAGTGATTCAGTGATTCTAGGATATGTACGATACTAAAGCAGCAGGAGTTGATAAAGGCTATGGTGCCAGCCAGCAATAAAGTGCAGCATCAACAGTGTAGCAAATAAGTTTTATTTTTTTATTTATTTATTTATTTATTTATTAACAATTTGAGCACACATACAGAGGTACAAAAAAATACAGATAAGAACAGCATGCCAAAGCCACTTATACTATGCATAGCATTACGGGCTGGCTTAAAATTAACTTAAGATTAACTAAGCAATGATGAAATCAGTGATAAAACATTAATGTAAACAGATTACTATAAAGCACAAGTGAGTATTACAAAGACAGGTCATATGGTTGCATGCATTGTTGTACATTCAGTCGTATGGAGTATTCTGTTAGGTAGTGTATTTAAAAAATAATAAAGTTAGATTGGGTTTTAGGTTTAACATTTATGTGATATAATTGTGAGAAACATTTAAGATATACAATTTATAAGGTTCAGTTATTCAGTATTTATTTGGTTTTGGGTGAGTAAGTGATCTTTGAGAAGAGACTTGAATTTATAAACAGGTAGTGTTTCTTTTATATTTACAGGTAATGAATTCCAGATTTTAGGGCCTTTTATGTGCATTGAGTTTTTGCATAGTGTGAGATGGACACGAGGAACATCAAAGAGTGATCTGTGCCTTGTGTTATGGTCATGTGTTCTGTTGAGGTTGGCAAGGAGATGTTTGAGGGGAGGGTTAATATCAGAGTTAAGTGTTCTATGTATGTAATAGGTGCAGTAATAAGTATGGATGTTTTGTATGGTGAGTAGGTTTAGTGTATTGAATATTGGTGGAGTGTGCTGCCTATAGTGAGAATTTGTTATCATTCTAACTGCAGCCTTTTGTTGGGTAATTAGTGGTCTGAGATGGTTACTTGTTGTTGAGCCCCATGCACAAATTCCATAGGTGAGATAGGGGTAAATAAGAGAGTGATATAGGGCCAGGAGGGCTGACTGTGGAGCATAGTACCGTATCTTCGATAGTATGCCTACAGTCTTGGAAATTTTCTTAGAAATTTGTTGTATATGTGTATGAAATTTGAGTCTATTATCAAGGTGGATTCCTAAGAATTTTCCCTCTGTTAGCTTTGTGATAGGTGATCCGTTTATCATTATGTTAAGAGGGACATCTGTAGCTCTGTTACCAAACTGAATGAAGTAGGTTTTGTCAATGTTTAGTGTAAGTTTGTTAGTCCTCATCCAGGTAGATATTTTCTGTAATTCGGTATTTACAGTATTGGCTAGTGTGACTGGGCTCGGGTGGGAGAAGACGTATGTAGTGTCATCTGCAAATAGTGTGGGTTTGAGTAATTGCGAAGCATTTGGTAGGTCATTTATGTATAGGACAAAGAGAAGAGGGCCAAGGATACTTCCCTGTGGGACACCAACTGTAATTGGTTGTGCAGAAGAGTTTGCCCCATTTGCGTACACATATTGGCTTCTGTTGCTGAGGTATGACTTGAGGTAGTTGAGGGAGTGCCCTCTTATACCATAGTGTGACAATTTTACGTGGAGCAAGTCATGGTCAACTGTATCAAAAGCTTTACGTAAGTCAATGAAGATCCCCAGTGGGACTTCTTTTTTCTCTATTGCAGTGTATATATGTTCTAGCATGTGTATAATAGCATCATTAGTATTTTTATTAGGCCTGAATCCAAATTGGCAGGGGTTGAGTATGTTTTGGGAAATAAGGTAGGAGTAGATTCGTTTATGAATTAATTTTTCGAAGATTTTTGAGAGAGGGTGTAAGTTGGATATTGGCCTATAGTTATTCAACTCTGTTTGGTCTCCTCCTTTGTGGATCGGGGTGACCCTTGCTATTTTGAGTACTGTAGGGAAGGTGGAGGATTCAATGGATTTGTTAAAGAGTGTTGCAATGATTGGTGATAGCACTTGTGACACTTTTTTGTATATAAAGGGTGGTAAGGTATTTAAATCTCCTGCCTTGTTTTTTAGTGCGTTGATAGTAAGGGAGACTTCGTATGGGTTAGTCGGAGCTAGGAACAGTGTGTTCGGGTAGTTGCCGGTGAGGTAGTCATTTGGTGGGGTATCTGAGCTTGGGATTTTATTGGCAAGGTTTTGTCCTATAGTGGAGAAGAAATCATTGAGTCTGTTTGCTGTTTCTGTTGGTGGGAGTTGGGGTTCATCTGATTTTGCTAATTTTATTTCGCTATTTCGTGATATCTTTTTTGTTCCCAGAATTTCTGATAGGGTTTTCCAGGTCTTTTTTATATCACCTCGTAAGTTGGATAATCTGTTCTCATAATACAATTTTTTTGCCCTTCTTATCAGGCTGGTTAGGATTGACGAGTAACGTTTTGTTTGGTCTCTGGTTATGTGACCCATTCTGTACTGTTTTTCATATTGGTGTTTTGTATTTATGGATTTGAGAATGCTGGGTGTTAGCCAGGGACTGTTCAGTCTCTTAGCTGTCATCTGTTTAGTTTTTTTTAGGGCAGTGCTTGTTATAGAGGTATTGGGTCTTTTTTAGAAAATTATTAATACATTCGTCAATATCTGTATAGATTTCTAGCTCAGTGTGCCAGTCAATGTTTGCTACTGCTGTTGTGAAGTTATTAATGGCTGCCTCATTGTGAAGTCTGAAGGTGACTTTAGTAGTGTCTTGGGGTAGTTTACCAAGAGTTGTTATGAGGAAAGTGGGGTAGTGGTCTGTAATTATGCCTGATTTTAAAGGGGATATGGTGTTGGTCCAGATGTGGTCAAGTAGGGAAACACTAGTCTCTGTAACTCTTGTAGGTTTTGTTACTGTTGGTAGCAACATACAGTTACTCATTGTGTTTGTGAATTCAGTAACGTGTGGGTCCTGGTTTTGCAGGAGATTTATATTGAAGTCACCTGAGAGTAGTAAGTGATCTTTGTTCATGCGTGCATCAGTTATCATACTTCCTAGGTTTTGACTAAATTGGCTAATGTTTGACTGTGGAACTCTGTAGATGTTTATCAATGTGAGAGGTTTTTGTAGGTATTTGGATTTGAATTTGGCTATTATATATTCCCCATGTTCATCCCTTGTGCAAGTATTAGTGATACATTCTAGTTGATCTGAGTAGTATATGGCTGTGCCACCCCCTTGTTGGTCTGGCCTACAGTTGTGTATGGCTGTGTAACCAGGAATGGCATAGACATCTGTACTATCAGGCTTTAGCCAGGTTTCAGTTAGTGTAATGATGGACATATTGGCATGTAAGGAATTTAGTAATGCTATGAGGTCATCGTAATGCTTGCTTAAAGATCTGATATTGTAGTTAAAGATAGTTATGTTGTTGTTGGCACTGAGAAGTGCCTTTAATTGTTCTGCAGTGTAGTAATTACAGTAACTGTTTGAATCATTTAAGTCATTAAATAAGAGGTTGGTATCAGGATCAATGCTTGTAATCATAAGATTTGTAGTGAATCTATAGTTAGAATTAAGTATAAAACAAAGTAAATAGTCTTAAGCTAAAAAATAGCACCTGAATTATTTAACAAATGTTAAGTGATTAAGTTAAGTGATTAAGCGATAGAAAAAGGACAACACGAAACATAACTCCAATGTTACTGTGCCTACTACATATTCAGAACATTAAATTCCACTATAAACCCTCTACTTAAGCTACTCCTTGACAATTACAACAGAATGCACAGTCACAATACAAGGCATAAGGCACTCTTCAACATCCCTCGTGTCAGTCTCACACTATGCAAGAACAAAATGCACATTAAGGGCCCGAAGATCTGGAACTGGCTACCTGAACCGGTAAAGGATCCCCTGACTACTTATAAATTTAGAACTTTGCTAAAAAATCATCTTATCTCTCAATATTAACCAAATCAGCCAAAACATCTGCTAATTAGTTATATTATGTGACCTCTATGCTTTAACTTCTGCAATCCATGAAATATTACTGCCTGTACCATTACTTGTTAGTTACTATGTATTAGGATTAGTCTGCCCAAAATGCCCCAGCATGATAGTGGTTCTCTTTGTACATAGCAAAACAAAATTATAATTACACATTGTAACCTTCACAAAGAAATAAACCTTTATCTTTATCTTAATTGTAATACTGTTATGTTTTGTACTACCTCACTATTATAAATGTAATTAATCACTTCAGTTACCTAACTTTCATATCAGTATGCAATAAGGTACATTAGAATGTGCTGTTTTATAACCTGCGTCCATAAAGAGTAAGAATTAGGATTAGTCTGCCCAAAATGCCTAGGTATGCTAGTGGCCTTCTTTTTAATTAATATTTTATATGTAAACCACACATTGTACACTTTGCAAGGAAATAAACATTTTCATTTTCACCAACTGGATGTATATTGTTAGAGTGATGCAATTTGTTTACTCCTGGATATCGGCAAAAATCAAACGTTTCCGGTACTTTGAGATCAATTTCAAGTTATTTTCAGACCTGAAACCAATCAAAATCATGTCTATTTCTGTAATATATCTTTCATTTTATCAAATGAGACCAAGAAACCTGGAATACAACCATAAAAAACAAATGAAAATACACCGAAGTCGCTGTTTTAAACCAAAATCACGGTCACAGTTTTTTTCATTATGCACTGGGTGCTACATGATTTTTTTTAAATGGTGCACACTTACCATATACGTACACCTATTCTCTCATATCTAGGAAAAAATTTACCACTCACAGCTTGAGTAAGCTGAGCTCATGGCTAAGTACTACGGCACAACTAGTAACCTCAAAGCCATATGAAGTGAAGTGGTTAATAATACATAATAACCTGAGAAGAAAATCAAGCAGTATGAGACTGGGCCGCTTCCTAAGGCTACAACTCACAACAGTTGACCAAGATCACAATACAGTACAGTACTACAACATTAGATGACCACAGCCAAAAGTTTCCCATTTGCCAACATCTAAAGTCTAATACAGTGGACCCCCGGTTTACGATCAGCTCCCAATGCGACCAATTACTATGTAAGTGTATTTATGTAAGTGCGTTTGTACGTGTATGTTTGGGGTCTGAAATGGACTAATCTAATTCACAATATTCCTTATGGGAACAAATTCGGTCAGTACTGGCACCTGAACATATTTCTGGAATGAAATAATATCGTAAACCAGGGGTCCACTGTATTGCTAACAAGCAACCAATAAATCTCATATAATTATTATATCCATTAACTTTCATGCGCTGATTTCATCACCTCACTCCTCTAGCAATAGTGAGGACATATTACCAAAAACAAGTGGTGAGAGCTCCATTGTTGGTGCTAGTGAGGATAGGAATAAGACAGGTAAACATGCACCAACAGGGAATACAGTCACAGAAACCCAAGGCAAACGGAAACCAAGCCTGTGCACATACTATGCACTTGGTATCTGCAGGCATGGGAAATCTGGAAAAACAGATGAGATGTGCAACTATGACCACCCTAGAAAATGCCATGCCCATATGACAACAGGAAAATGCAAACTCCCTTCCTGTAAGCTTTTTCACCCTGAAATGTGTACCTCTTCAGTACAGGAAAGACTATGCTATAACTTAAATTGCCAGGCACACCATCTAAAGGGTACAAAAAGATACAAAACATCCAGGCCATGGGAAAACCTGGGTAGCCACAGCCACTCAAGAGGGAGAGGTTTTTTAGTGCCAGGAAGGGAAAAAAAACTGGCAGGAAATGGCAGAAATCATACACCAAATCCAGTCATTCCTGGAGTGGAACCACAGTCAATGGCCTCCACTCCAAACCAACAGATACAGATACTAATGCCGGAAAAGAAAATCCCCCCCAGTACCAACAATACCACCAGTCCGATGACATTCTAATTTGCAAATATACAGGGTCTAAAGCCGGCAACAAACAACAAAATACCTTTCATCAGTGGACTGCTTGCAGAGGCAAATGCAATGTTCGCGGCTTTCACTGAGACCCACATAAAGGATCACTTGGACAACGAAATATGGATCCCAGGTTACAACCTATACAGATGCGACAGAGTGAACAGGCAAAAGGGAGGGGGTTGGCCTGTACATCGCAGAGTCACTTGTTTGCACAGAACTGCTTAATGCCTCAAATGATGTAGTGGAAGTTTTAGCAGTAAAGGTCGAGAACCAAAACCTAGTCATTGTGGAAGTCTACAAACCTCTGGATGCAACATCCCAGCAATTCCAGGAACAGCTGTTAAAAATTGACCACTGTCTGGAAAATCTTCCAGCTCCTGCACCCAACATCTTGCTCCTGGGGGGTTTCAACTTAAGGCACCTAAAATGGAGGAATATAGCAAATAATGTTGTTGCAGTAATAACACCAGGAGGCAGCTCCGATGAGAACTACCTTAGTAAGGAATCATTCAAGACACTGTACACCGTGTATGTCAGGCCCATACTGGAGTATGCAGCACCTGTTTGGAACCCGCACTTGATAAAGCACACACAAACACACACACACACACACACACACACACACACACACACACACACACACACACACACACACACACGCACACACACACACGCACACACACACACGCAACCACACACACACACACGCACACACACACACGCACACACACACACGCACACACACACACGCACACACACACACGCACACACACACACGCACACACACACACACACACACGAGCTTTTAAATCTCTGCACAAAATTCAATTTAAACCAGCAAATAATAGAGCCTACTAGACTGGAGAATACACTAGACCTCATCTTCACTAACAATGATGATCTGATAAGAAATGTCACCATATCAAAAACAATATACTCAGATCACAACATAATTGAGGTTCAGACATGTATGCGTGGAGCCCCAGACCGACATAATGAGATTAGTCACGAGGGAGCATTCACCAAATTCAACTTCAATAACAAAAACATAAAGTGGGACCAAGTAAACCAAGTCCTAACCGATATAAGCTGGGAAGATATACTAAGCAACACAGACCCCAACTTATGCCTAGAACAGATTAACTCGGTGGCACTCGATGTATGCACAAGGCTTATTCCTCTAAGAGAAAGGAGGAGTAGATGTAAAACAGAAAGAGACAGGCGCTCCCTTTACAGGCGACGGAAAAGAATAAGAGCGGCTAAAAGAGGTCAATATATCTGAAATGCGTAGGGAGTCACTGGTCAGAGAAATAGCAAGCATCGAACTTAAGCTAAAGGAATCTTATAGGAGTCAGGAATCGCGGGAAGAACTAAAAGCCATAAATGAAATCGAAAGAAACCCAAAGTATTTCTCCTTCTATGCCAAATCAAAGTAGAGAACAACGTCCAGTATTGGGCCCCCACTTAAACAAGATGGGTCCTACACAGATGACAGCAAGGAAATGAGTGAGCTACTCAAGTCCCAATATGACTCAGTTTTTAGCAAGCCGCTAACCAGACAGAGTCGAAGATCAAAATGAATTTTTTATGAGAGCGCCACAGAATTTGGTTAACACAAGCCTATCTGATGTTATCCTGACTCCAAATGACTTCGAACAGGCGATAAATGACATGCCCATGCACTCTGCCCCAGGGCCAGACTCATGGAACTCCGTGTTCATCAAGAACTGCAAGAAGCCCCTATCACGAGCTTTTACCATCCTATGGAGAGGGAGCATGGACACGGGGGTCGCCCCACAGTTACTAAAAACAACAGACATAGCCCCACTCCACAAAAGGGGCAGTAAAGCAATAGCAAAGAACTACAGACCGATAGCACTAACATCCCATATCATAAAAATCTTTGAAAGGGTCCTAAGAAGCAAGATCACCACCCATCTAGAAACCCATCAATTACACAACCCAGGGCAACATGGGTTTAGAACAGGTCGCTCCTGTCTGTCTGAACTATTGGATCACTACGACAAGGTCCTAGATGCACTAGAAGACAAAAAGAATGCAGATGTAATATATACAGACTTTGCAAAAGCCTTCGACAAGTGTGACCATGGCGTAATAGCGCACAAAATGCGTGCTAAAGGAATAACAGGAAAAGTTGGTCAATGGATCTATAACTTCCTCACTAACAGAACACAGAGAGTAGTCGTCAACAGAGTAAAGTCCGAGGCAGCTACGGTGAAAAGCTCTGTTCCACAAGGCACAGTACTCGCTCCCATCTTGTCCCTCATCCTCATATCTGACATAGACAAGGATGTCAGCCACAGTACCGTGTCTTCCTTTGCAGATGACACCCGAATCTGCATGACAGTGTCTTCCATTGCAGACACTGCAAGGCTCCAGGCGGACATCAACCGAATCTTTCAGTGGGCTGCAGAAAACAATATGAAGTTCAACGATGAGAAATTTCAATTACTCAGATATGGTAAACACGAGGAAATTAAATCTTCATCAGAATACAAAACAAATTCTGGCCACAAAATAGAGCGAAACACCAACGTCAAAGACCTGGGAGTGATCATGTCGGAGGATCTCACTTTCAAGGACCATAACATTGTATCAATCGCATCTGCTAGAAAAACGACAGGATGGATAACGAGAACCTTCAAAACTAGGGATGCCAAGCCCGTGATGACACTCTTCAGGTCACTTGTTCTATCTAGGCTGGAATATTGCTGCACACTAACAGCACCTTTCAAGGCAGGTGAAATTGCTGACCTAGAAAATGTACAGAGAACCTTCACGGCGCGCATAACGGAGATAAAACACCTCAATTACTGGGAGCGCTTGAGGTTCCTGAACCTGTACTCCCTGGAACACAGGCGAGAGAGATACACGATTACATACATCTGGAAAATCCTAGAGGGACTAGTACCGAACTTGCACACGAAAATCACTCACTATGAAAGCAAAAGACCTGGCATATGATGCAACATCCCCCCAATGAAAAGCAGGGGTGTCACTAGCACGTTAAGAGACCATACAATAAGTGTCAGGGGCCCGAGACTGTTCAACTGCCTCCCAGCATACATAAGGGGGATTACCAACAGACCCCTGGCAGTCTTCAAGCTGGCACTGGACAAGCACCTAAATTCGGTTCCTGACCAGCCGGGCTGTGGCTCGTACGTTGGTTTGCGTGCAGCCAGCAGTAACAGCCTGGTTGATCAGGCTCTGATCCACCAGGAGGCCTGGTCATAGACCGGGCCGCGGGGGCGTTGACCCCCGGAACTCTCTCCAGGTAAACTCCAAGAAAGGTAAGTCACTGAACTGCTGGAATTTATTTGTAATTTACCAATTCATGATTTACAGCCTGTCTCGGTGAAATTATGAGGAGTTTGCCTGAGGGGTGTTTCGGGGGTCAACGCCCCTGTGGTCCAGTCCATGACCAGGCCTCGCAGTGGATCATGGCCTGATCAACTAGGCCATTACTGCTGTTCACACGTAAATCCATGAACAAACCACAGCTCAGTTGGCCAGGTACTGACTTTAGGTGCCTGTCCATCCAGCACCTTCTTGAAGACAGTCAGGGGTCTATTGGTAATTCCCCTTATGTATGCTGGGAAGCAGTTGAACAGTCTTGGGCCCCTGATACTTATTGTGCCTCTTAGTACACATGTGGCATCCCTACTTTTCATTGGGGGATATTGCACCACCTGTCAAGTATTCTGCTTTTGTAGGGAATGATTTCCATATGTAGAGTGGCGACTAGTCCCACTAAGATTTTTCAAGTGTACATTATGATGTATCTTTCTTGCCTGCAGTCCAAGGAGTACAGGTCAAGGGACTTCAACCATAGCCTGGTAGGCAACGCTCTCGCCTCACACAGTGAGTGTCCATGGTACGATCTCCGGCAAGTGTGGAAACACTGGACATGTTTCTTGACCTGTTTTTCCGTTCACCTAGCAAGCAAGTAGGTACCTGGGTGTTAGTGACTGGTGTGAGTTGCATCCTGGGGGACAAGATTGACGACCCAATGGAAATAAGACAGTCCTTGATGATGAACTTTCTTGGGTTATCCTGGGTGGCTAACCCTCCGGGGTTAAAAATCCAAACAAAATGTTATCTTATTCGAGTAAGTGAGACTTTTCATTGTGTTGTAGAGGTGTGAGTCAAGCTCAACATTATTAAGTTATAACTTGAAGTTAACATCTCAGACTTCACCTTACGAAACAGACAAAGCAAATGTGATAGTAATTATGAACAAGGTAGATTATAGTGGAAAAATGAACATGTTATTAAATGACGGGGGTATTAACTGTTCCTTAAGGAAACAAGACAGTATATGAGGAAAATAATGTAGTGTGACGTGTATCAGTGTTGTTATAATCTCAGTAAGTGTGAGTGTTATATAGTGTAGAGGAACACTACCTCACTGTAGATGTGATAGTGAGTTACCTTGCAGCAGCTGCTGGTGGTAGTTAAGAGTGGAGTATAATGTGTAGTGACACTAATATTGACCACCACCACCACCACTACCTGGCCATACTAATCCATCCGCCTTTGTTTACATCTCTCAACTCTCATATTACAACAATATATACTTTCATTAATAATATATTTATATATTGCAAATAAAATTTACAAAATAAATAACAGAAAATAAATAATATACTAATAACAATAGCTTAATTTTAGGACGCGTGAGAGAATCTTATGGGTTATCCTTGCCATGTTGAGAGAGCAGACGACTGAATATCAATGTCAGCAGTCATACCAACTCCTCATCCTCAAAAACCTTAATGGAATTCAATAAAAATACGCTAAAATATATTATTAGGTTATTATATTTATATATACGTACTTTAACTATTATATTGTTTGTAGGGAAATTAGCTTAAATAAACCGTTTTATTATTGTAAATAGATTAACGCTACGAGTGTGATGTATAAATTGAGAACATTGTGCTGCGCTGTGTGTCTGTGTCCGCCCACTTTTAATACATGATAAGAAGACTTGTATATAATATGGTAAAAATATCACCACAATAGTACATAGATATATATATATATATATATATATATATATATATATATATATATATATATATATATATATATATATATATATATATATATATATATATATATATATATATATATATATATATATATATATATATATATATATATATATATATATATATATATATATATATATATATATATATATATATATATATATATATATTATATATATATATATTATATATATATATATATATGTATATATATATATAATATATATATATATATATATATATATATATATATATTTATTTATTTATTTATTTATTTATTTAAAAATTTGTGCACACATACAGAGGTACAAAAAATACAGAAAAAGAGCAGTATGCATATATATATATATATATATATATATATATATATATATATATATATATATATATATATATATATATATATATATATATATATATATATAAACAACACACAAAAACAAAATGTTATTTCTTTGCAAAATTACATTGAGATTATGAAATTACAATAAAGAGTTGCAGTACCAAGAGCCACTATCATGCCTAGGAATTATGGGCAGACTTAATTTAATGGGTTACACACTACTTAATACTAAAGAAATTTATCATAGTTTGTTAAGTTGTACATCTTTTTTTTTATTTATAGTAGATAGTAATTCTACTCTAATTACAATAGTTTCAATAATAAATATTAAAATTATATTATGGGAATATAACACTGTGAGTTATTGAAAGTAGTTTAGAGTATAAGAATGTTACAACTGGTTGTAAGGTAGTATTGTGCTGGGTAGGCATTTACACTACAATGTACTATTAATAATGTAAAAAACTTTGGGCGTCTAGTTTTGAAGTTTTAAGATTTAGGTAATTTGGGAGATTTTTTGGTAAAGTTAAATATTGAGTATTTAGTTTAGGGTGAGTAGTGTGGGAATTTTTAAGGTTACCTGTATGAGCTTCGTCATTGCAAACATTGCAAACTCTTCCGCACAACCAATTACAGTTGGTGTCCCACAGGGAAGTGTCCCTGGCCCTCTTCTCTTTCTCATATACATAAATGACCTACCAAATGCTTCACAACTACTCAAACCCACACTATTTGCAGATGATATTACATACGTCTACTCTCACCCGAGCCCAGTCATGCTAGCCAATACTGTAAATACCGAATTACAGAAAATATCAACCTGGATGAGAACCAACAAACTTACTCTAAACATTGACAAAACCTACTACATTCAGTTTGGTAACAGAGTTGCAGATGTGTCTCTTAACATAATGATAAATGGATCACCTATCACAAAACTCACAGAGGGAAAATTCTTAGGAATCCACCTTGATAATAGACTCAAATTTCAAACACATACAACAAATTTCCAAAAAAAATTCAAAGACCGTAGGCATACTATCGAAGATACAGTACTCTGTTCCACAGTCAGCCCTCCTGGCCCTATATCAGTCACTTATTTACCCCTATCTCACCTATGGAATTTGTGCATGGGGCTCAACAACAATTAACTATCTCAGACCACTAATTCCCAACAAAAGGCTGCAGTTAGAATGATAACAAATTCCCACTACAGGCAGCACACTCCACCAATATTCAAAACACTAAACCTGCTATCATACAAAACATCCATACTTATTACTGCACCTATTACATACATAGAACACTTAACTCTGATATTAACCCTCCCCTCAAACATCTCCTTACCAACCTTAACAGAACACATGACCATAACACAAGACACAGATCACTCTTTGATGTTCCTCGTGTCCATCTCACGCTATGCAAAAACTCAATGCACATAAAAGGCCCTAAAATCTGGAATTCATTACCTGTGAATATAAAAGAAACACTGTCTGTTTATAAATTCAAGCCTCTTCTCAAAAATCACTTACCCACAACTAAATAAATACTGAATAATTGTATCTCATAAACTGTATCTCATTATTGTATCTCATAAATGTCAACCTGTGACCCAATCAAACTTTGTTACTATTTAACTTCATTACCTAACAGAATACTCCATTCTACTGATTACACAGCAACACAGTAAATGACCATATGACCTGTCTTTGTAATACTCATTTGTACTAAATTGTTATCTGTTTGACAATAATTTTTGTACCACTGAATATATCATTGCTAAGTTAATCTTAAGTTAATTTTAAGCCTGCCCATAATGCTCTGCATACAAGGGGCTTTGGCATGCTGCACTTTAAAAATTGTATTCCTTGTACTTCTCTGTATCATGTTCAAATAAATAAATAAATAAATAAATAAATAAATAAATACGTACAAATAATCTCATTGGGAAGTGACAACCATATATTGTTTAGAGTAGTTACCCCGTGGAGGCGTGTGGGAAACTTAAATCACTCCTGGCTGCTTGGAGTTACTCCCTTGGAGTTGAGTTAACATGCAGTATCATGGTGTTAAAGTATGTGAAGGCGATTTTTCCATAAATACAGTGGTCCCTCGTTGTTTGTAATTAATCCGTTCCTGGAGCCGTTACTATAAACGAAATTTACGATTTGCGAATCAATTTTCCCCATAAGAAATAATGTAAATACAATTAATCCGTTCCTGACACCCAGAAGTTTTAAAACAAAAAAATTTTTAACATGAAATATGCATGTAGTACATAAACAATACAATGGGAAATGATGAATGAAACATTAACAGCATAACACTTACCTTTATTGGAGATTCTTCTTAGTGTATGGGAGACTGGAGGAGGAGAGAGAGTGGATTGTTTATAGTTTGGAAGGGGAATCCCCTTCCATCAACACCTCGGGTACCATTTGCTTTTCTGGGGTTGCTTCTCTTCTCTGTTTCTTAATGCCACTAGGACCACCTTGAGAGTCACTGGAGTCCTGTCTCACAAAATAACTGTAGGGAGAGCTCTGTTTCTGGCGTCTCTTTAACACTTCCCTAAAATGGCCCAAGACTTTGTCACTGTACATGTTGCCAACCTGGCTTGCAACAACCTTGTTAGGGTGATGTTTCTCCATAAAGCTTTCCATCTTACCCCACATAGTAAAAATCTCTTTAATTTCTGAAGAAGGCACCTTCTTCCATCTCTCTTCCTCCTCCTCTGCAGCAAGATTCTGAGCTTCGATGTGTTGCTCTTCCTGCTGAAGCTCTTGCAGCTCCTCAGTGGTGAACTCTTCATTGTGGTCTTCCACCAATTCTTCCACATCCTCCAAACTCACATCCATCTCCATGGAACTTCCCAGTGCAACAATTGATTTTACAACAGACATAGGCTCATTAGGGTCAGTCCCAAATTCTTCAAAATCCCTCTTGTCGACACAATCTGGCCACAATTTTCTCCAGGCAGAGTTCAAAGTCCTGGTAGTCACTTCCTCCCAAGCCATACCTATAAGGGTTATGCAGTGGAGGATGCTGAAGTGTTATCTCCAAAATTTCCTTAGGGTCAAGTGAGTGTCTGTGGTCACAGTCAAGCACCTGTGAAACATTGCTTTTGTGTAGAGTTTTTTAAAGTTTGCAATAACCTGCTGGTCCATGGGTTGGAGGAGAGGAGTGGTATTCGGGGGCAAGAACTTTACTGTGATGAACCCAAACTCCTCGAAAATTAGGTCATCCAAGTTTGGAGGATGAGCAGGTGCATTGTCCATTACTAGCAGGCACTTGAGATCCAATATCTTTTCCAGGAGATACTCCTTCACACTAGGGCC
This sequence comes from Cherax quadricarinatus, assembly GCF_038502225.1. NCBI lineage: Eukaryota > Metazoa > Arthropoda > Malacostraca > Decapoda > Parastacidae > Cherax > Cherax quadricarinatus. The sequence continues at coordinate 146,030 of NW_027195485.1, forward strand.
AAACACTTCATTGAACCACTCGACGAAAATTTCCCTCGTGACCCATGCCTTACTATTAGATTTCCAAAACACACACAATTTACTCTTCATAACATTGTTTTTCCTGAACAATCTGGGATTTTCAGAATGGTACACTAGTAATGGCTTCACTTTGAAATCCCCACTAGCATTAGCACAGAACATTAGGGTCAGCCTGTCTTTCATAGGCTTGTGTCCTGGCATTGCCTTTTCCTCTTGTGTAATGAAGGTCCTCTTTGGCATTTTCTTCCAAAAGAGGCCTGTTTCGTCACAATTGAACACTTGTTCAGGTTTCAGTCCTTCAGCCTCTATGTACTCCTGGAATTCATGCACATATTTTTCAGCTGCCTTGTGGTCCGAACTGGCAGCCTCACCATGCCTTACCACACTGTGTATGCCAGTACGGTTCTTAAATCTCTCAAACCAGCCTTTGCTGGCCTTAAATTCACTCACTTCACCACTATTTGCAGGCAATTTCTTTACCAAATCTTCATGCAACTGCCTAGCCTTTTCACAAATAAACGAAGTCATAAGAGTATCTCCTGCTAATTGTTTCTCATTTATCCACACCAATAATAACTTCTCAACCTCTTCCAGTACTGGTGATCTCATTTTTGTCAGCATAGTTACTCTCTTTGGAACAACAGCATCCTTTATTTCCTTTTTCTTGGCCACTATGGAACATAAGGTTGTGTAGGGTTTCTTATACATCCTGGACAGTTCGGCCACACTTGTACCACTTTCATATTGTTCAATGATGGTTTTCTTAAATTCAATCGTATTTCTCACCTTCTTTACCACAGGCTTGGCACTAGGAGCTTTCTTTGGAGCCATGGTAGCTTATTTAGTACTTGCAAGCACTAAAATAAATGGAATATTATGAAATATTTCGCTGGAGCACGTGAAGGGACCTTTGCTCACTGGTAAACAATGCCAGACTGGCTGCTGCCCTGGCTCACGCCATGGGTACGCGTCCTGGACGAACTACGACTCGTGAGTCAACCTATGAAAAGCAAGTCCATGTTTATACGAAAATACCTCTATGATTGGCGAATTTTACGATTGCCTGGAACTACGAAAAGCGGGGGACCACTGTATTTTTAATTTCTATGCCCCAGCGAACCAGCTTCGACCTGATGCTTGACTAGATCGCATCAATAGTGAACCTACCCTCATTCTTGGAGATTTTAATGCCAGACATAAGAATATTGGTGGGTCTATAACAAACACCAATGGAACTAAACTAGTGAAATTGTAAATGAGCATGATAATGTTCGAATTGTGGGCACTACTGAGCCTACTCACATATATGGTGGCATACTAGATCTGTGCCTTGGATTTAATTCATCATATACGATGCATGACTCTGTCATAGTTGATGATCTTCTATCTGATCACTTCCCTAGACTCACAAGTGTCAATCTTGATCATATCTCCAGCAATTAAGAACCTAAATTCAGAAGGAGGAACCTTATTCTCAAACCAGAACACAGAGACAACTTTATTAACCACTTGGATCAATGGTATAAGAATTACCAGCCCATTGGCACACAAAAATTTAATGATGATTTAGTTACCACTATTGAGACTGTCCTCACAGATCAAGTGGACACTAAAAGGAAACATAGACCCTCCACTATAAATAACAATAAAAACCAATGTAAATACTATAATGATCCATAGCTACGCAATCTAACACATGCAGCTAGGAGGATTAGTAAAGCATACCGTGAATGTAGAACCCCAGACCTGCTCAGAACGTTCCAAGCTGCACTAACAAATACAAGGAATAGAAAGGAAGAACTTAGGCAACAGGAATGGGAACAATTTGTTAGTGGATTAAATAGGTCCACCCCTTTAAGTTTGGCTTGGAAAGGTATAAATAAAATAACCAGGAAAAAAGACTGGAAATGTTGCTCATCCCTTTCCTCTTGTAAAAGCAAATGACCTTAAATTACTGATCGAAAACTTCTAGGCATGAAAACCTTCCATCTCATAATAGAAAAAAATTAGAGAGTGTTTCTGAAGAAATGTTGAAACTGATTAATTTTATGAGCCAAAATATTGATGAGAGTGATTGCCGAGTATGAATTAGATAATGCATTAACTAAAGGTCGATCAACTGCTCCTGGAGAGGATGGTATAGCCTATGATATTCTCAGAACTCTAAGGTACGTGCCTGACAACCCTTTGTTAGCACTGTATAATACCAGTCACATTGAGGGCGTTCTTCCTACTTCCTGGACCAATAGTCTCATTGTGCCTATCCCTAAGCCTCAACAGCCTGATACATTTAGACCGATCTCCTTAACTAGTTGTCTTTGTAAAACTTTTGAAAGAATGAAACTTAACAGACTGTACTACAGAATCAGACACCAACTTTCCCCCTACCTCTATGGGTTCATGAAAGGTAAAAGTGTGCAGAACTGTATTTCCACCTTTCTCACTGCACACACCTCTACTAGTTTTACCACTTTTCTTGATCTAAAATCTGCATTTGATATTGCGAACAGAACCGTTATACTACATGAACTAGCCAAAATGAATATTGATGATAGCTTACTCTGCTGGATAATAGGATACCTGTCAAATAGAGTATTCTCTGTCCAGTTAGAACCCTGAGTAGATCTATAACCCACTAAGATCTATAACCCACTATGATAACATGAACATAGGTAAGTACATATGTTTATGGAGCAACTTGCAATGTGAACAGACTGACTGATGTTGTAGTGGCCAGGCTTAGCAGAGGCGTTGCAAGGGTTGGTGTCACCCGAGGCGGCATCTTTGGTGTCACCCCCCATGAAATCCAGGGGCGGGGGATGGGGGAGTAAACTCCAGTTATGTCACTACTGCATGACCAGTGACTAATGTTTAGCAATGAGAACGTTTAAGAGCCATACACTAAACAGGAGAATACTTCCCAACTTTATTAATGATAAAATAAATCTGCTAACACTCCATAACCCCTCCTCTCCCCCACTAACACAGTCGTATCATCTACATAACCTACTATACCTGTCGCACTCCTATTCCTTACCACCCCTTCACTCACCCCTACATTTATCAACCTATATAATGGATCCTGCAAGCATGCAAACAGTATCTGTGACAATGGGCAACCCTGCCTCAAACCCCGGTCCATACTAACCATCGTCCCCAACATACCATTTATTGCACTCGTACCCTAGCACCTCTGTATACTGTTTCCGTTCACTTCACAATCTCCTCCCCAAATCCCATTCCCCACATAATCATCCACAAAGACTCTTTCTCTACACAATCCAGCGTTAGAACCCCTTCCCCACCCGACCTACGTTCCTCTATATAATCCTTGATCCTCCCATGTCCACTATACATTGACATGCCTGGCTCACCCTTTTGTCCCTCATCAATTACCTTCCCTATAAACCTACACAACCTATTACCCAAAACTTTAGCAAACAACTTATAATCCCCACACATTAAGGACAATGCCCTATAATTCTGTATGCTACTTTGTATCTTCCCCTTTGATACCAGGACGACAACCCCTGTTCTTTGGGTCACACTCATACACCCTGGGGGACATGCACCTTCGACCATCCTAAAAAATGCCGCACCCACTTGACAACAGGAGAATGCAACTTCCCTTCTTGTAACTTATTTCACCCAGAAATGTGTCACTCATCAATCCATGAAAGAAAATGCTACAATGCATACTGCCAGGCACATCATCTAAAGGAGACTAGAAGACACAGACCAGCCAGACTATGGGAAACAAAGAGAGGAGCCACAACCTCTCCAGGGACAGAGGTCTTTTAGGGCTAGCAGGAAAAAAAGACTGGCAACAAATGACAATAATCCTACTGCTACACCACCTGAAAACACTTCTGGAGCAGAAGCATGGACATTGGTCTCTACTTCAGAACAACAGATATTAGAGCCAGCAAATAAAACCCCCCTAAATTCCACCAATACAACGACATTTGTCTTTGCAAACATACAGGGTCTAAAGCCGTCAAAAAACAACAAAAATTCTTACCTCAAGGAACTGCTCACAGAGTCAAATGCAATGTTTGCAGCATTCACAGAGACCCACATAAAGGATCATTATGACAACGAAATATGGATCCCAGATTATAACCTATCTCGATGCAACAGATTCAACGGGCAACAAGGGGGGGGGTTGGCCTGTATGTCACAGAGTCGCTCATTTGCACAGAACTACTAAACACCTCAAATGATGTAGTTGAACTTTTGGTGGCAAAGATTGAAAACCAAAATTTTGTCATTGTGGTATTATACAAGCCTCCAGATGCAACTTCCACTGTCTGGAAAATCTCCCAACTCCTGCCCCAAACATCTTACTACTAGGAGATTTCAACTTGAGACACCTAAAATGGGGGAGTATAGCAAACAATGTTTTAGCAGAGATCACCCCAGGAGGCAGCTCAGATGAAAATACACACACACACGAACTTAAATCTCTGCACCAAATTCACCTTAAACCAGCAAATAGTAGAGCCTACAAGACTAGAAAATACGCTGGACCTCATCTTCACTAACAATGACGATCTGAAACGTAACATAACTGCATCAAAGACAATACACTCAGATCACAACATAACAGAGGTACAGACATGTATGCACAGGGCTCCGGACGAGCAAAATGTGAGCAATTATGAAGGTCTCTTCACGAAATTCAATTTCATTAACAAAAACATACAATGGGATCAAGTAAACCATGTCCTAAATGAAACAAGCTGGGAAGATATCCTAAACAACACGGATCCGAACATTTGCCTTGAAAAAATGAATTCTGTGAATCTTGAGATCTGCTCAAGACACATTCCATTAAGAAAAAGAAAGAGAAGATGTAAATTAGAAAGAGAGAGATGTTCCCTATACAGACGAAGGCGATGAGTCACAGAGCTGCTGAGTGGGGCCAATATATCTGAAATATGAAGGGAGGCATTAGTCAATGAAATTGCAAATACTGAACTTAAGCCGAAGGAATCTTATAGGAAACTAGAATCACAGGAAGAACTAAAAGCCATAAAGGAAATTGAAAAAAAAAACTTCTTCTCTTGTGCCAAATCAAAGGAAAAACAACATCCAGTATTGGGCCCCTGCTTAGGCGGGATGGGACATACACAGATGATAGCCAAGAAGTGAGTGAGATACTAAAGAGCCAATATGACTCAGTGTTCAGCGAGCCGCTGCCCAGACTAAGGGTCGACAATCCAAATGATCCAAATGAACGAAACCCAAAATTTGGTTATCCCAAAAATCTCGGATATTTTTCTAACTCCACAAGACTTTGAAGAGGCAATTAATGGCATGCCCATGCACTCTGCCCCAGGCCCAGACTCGTGGAACTCCGTGTTTATCAAGAACTGCAAAAAGCCTCTATCGCGTGCCTTCAGCATTTTATGGAGAGGAAGCATGGACACAGTGGTCATCCCACACACACTAAAAACAACAGACATAGCCCCACTCCACAAAGGTGGCAGTAAAGCAACTGCAAAGAACTACAGACCGATAGCACTAACATCCCATATAAAAATCTTTGAGAGAGTTTTAAGAAGCAAGATAGCCAACCACCTAGATACCCATCAATTACACAACCCAGGGCAACATGGGTTTAGAGCAGGTTGCTCCTGCCTGTCCCAGCTACTGGACAACTATGAAAAGGTCCTGGATGCTGTAGAGGATAAGCAAAATACAGATGTAGTATACACAGACTTTGTATAAGCTTTTGACAAGTGTGATCAAGGTGTAATAGCACACAAAATGCGTGATAAAGGATCTACAACTTCCTGACAAACTGAGCACAAAGAATAATAGTAAACAGAGTAAAGTCCCAGGCAACCACGGTAAAAAGCTGTGTTCCACAAGGCACAGTACCTGCTCACATTCTATTCCTCATCCTCATTTCTGACATAGACCGAGATGTAAGCCATAGCTCCATGTCTTCCTTTGCGGATGAGAACTGGCAGTGACCTCCATCGAAGACACCGCGAGACTCTAAGCGGACATCAACCAATTCTTCGAATGGGCCATTCAAAACAATACGAAGTTCAATGAGGAGAAATTTCAAGTACTCAGATATGGGAAACTTGAAGAAATTAAAAATTTGTCAGGGTATACAAAAAATTCTAACCATACAATAGAGCGGAAAAGCAATGTGAAGGACCTGGGAGTGATAATGTCAGAGGATCTCGCCTCAAAGACCACAATAATATATCTACCACATCTGCTAGGAAAATGATAGGATGGATAATGAGAACCTTCAAAACTAGGGATGCCAAGCCCATGATGATTCTCTTCAAATTGCTTGTGTTCTCTAGGCTGGAATACTGCTGTACACTAACGACCCCCTTCAAAGCTGGCAACATTGCAGACCTGGAGAGTGTACAAAGAACTTTCACTGCACATATAAGTACGACAAGGCACCTAAGCTACTGGGAACGGTTGAAGGTCCTTGATTTGTATTCCCTGGAATGCAGGCGAGAGAGATACATGATAATATACACTGGGAAGGTCCTGGAGGGATTTGTACCAAACCTGCGCACGAAAATCAGTCCTCATGAAAGCAAAAGACTCGGCAGGAGATCCAACATTCCCCCGATGAAAAGTAGGGGCTCCACGAATACACTGAGAGACAACATAGTAAGTGTCTGGGGCCCAAGACTGTTCAATTGCCTCCCAGCATACATAAGGGGGATTACCAATAGACCCCTGGCTATCTTCAAGAAGGCACTGGACAGGCACCTAAAGTCAGTAACTGACCAACCGGGCTGTGGTTCGTATGTCAACTTGTGTACGGTCAGCAGTAACAGCCTGGTTGATCAGACCCTGATCCACCACGAGGCCTGGTCTCAGACCAGGCCGCGGGGGCGTTGACCCTCGAAACCCTCTCCAGATAAACTCTAGGTACACTCATTCCTTTTGAAGCCATCCACACTTCCTCTTCATCAATGGGTCCATCAATAACTGCCCTATCTTTCGACCCCAAATTCCTCTGAATCCCCTCCTCTAGAATCAGCAAATTATTCCTCACCCTAACTCCCCGTCTCATAATTCTCAAACCACGCATCAGCAAAAGTACTCATTCTGCCAGTTGTTTCCAACCTTTGCCCCATTTTATACTCTCCCACATCTGTATGTACATCCAACTTCATCATGGACATTATCCTCTGCCGTTGCCTTAGTTTCTTTAAAACACATGTCGATGGCTTATCCCCCCATAAAACATCCTCCAAGCCACCCCTCACTCTCTCACCATCAAACCTTTCATTATGCAAATTCCTCCTATCTCATCCACAGGATATTTCTCACCAGTGCCCTCATAACACTGTTTCAACTGCCCTTCCAGATGCCTCTGCAACCTCTACTTCCATTGACTTACTATCTTACCCTTCTTTACATAAAAGTCACGTATTCCAGGCTTAGCGTACTCCTCCCTTCTCCCATGAGACCATGTTTGCGGCCACCACTCAACAAAACTATCACCGTGCTCCTTCCTCTCTAACAAACTCACATTAAGTGTCCAGTAACCCGGATAATGCCTCGGTAATCCTCCCCATCCCACGTCCACCGCCACCTCCCTATGATCTGGAGTTTATCTGGAGACCTGGAGAGAGTTCCGGGGGTCAACGTCCCCGCGGCTCCTGGTGGTTCAGAGCCTGATCAACCAGGCTGTTGCTGCTGGCTGCACGCAAACCAATGTACGAGCCACAGCCGGGCTGATCAGGAACTGACTTTAGGTGCTTGTCCAGTGCCAGCTTGAAGACTGCCAGGGGTCTGTTGGTAATCCCCCTTATGTGTGCTGGGAGGCAGTTGAACAGTCTCGGGCCCCTGACACTTATTGTATGGTCTCTTAACGTGCTAGTGACACCCCTGCTTTTCATTGGGGGGATGGTGCATCGTCTGCCAAGTCTTTTGCTTTCGTAGTGAGTGATTTTCGTGTGCAAGTTCGGTACTAGTCCCTCTAGGATTTTCCAGGTGTATATAATCATGTATCTCTCCCTCCTGCATTCCAGGGAATACAGGTTTAGGAACCTCAAGCGCTCCCAGTAATTGAGGTGTTTTATCTCCGTTATGCACGCCGTGAAAGTTCTCTGTACATTTTCTAGGTCGGCAATTTCACCTGCCTTGAAAGGTGCTGTTAGTGTGCAGCAATATTCCAGCCTAGATAGAACAAGTGACCTGACCTGAAGAGTGTCATCATGGGCTTGGCCTCCCTAGTTTTGAAGGTTCTCATTATCCATCCTGTCATTTTTCTAGCAGATGCGATTGATACAATGTTATGGTCCTTGAAGGTGAGATCCTCCGACATGATCACTCCCAGGTCTTTGACGTTGGTGTTTCGCTCTATTTTGTGGCCAGAATTTGTTTTGTACTCTGATGAAGATTTAATTTCCTCATGTTTACCATATCTGAGTAATTGAAATTTCTCATCGTTGAACTTCATATTGTTTTCTGCAGCCCACTGAAAGATTTGGTTGATGTCCACCTGGAGCCTTGCAGTGTCTGCAATGGAAGACACTGTCATGCAGATTCGGGTGTCATCTGCAAAGGAAGACACGGTGCTGTGTCTGACATCCTTGTCTTTGTCGGATATGAGGATGAGGAACAAGATGGGAGCGAGTACTGTGCCTTGAAAACAAGACATCCATATCTTCCGTTTTACTAACCATTATCCCCAGTGAGGCATATATTCGGTCCAATCGCGCTGGAAACCCTGCACACACATATGTGTGCTCCACCTTCCACCCCTGCCCCCCACTACGTCCACCAATCCTGCTCCCCCTAAAACTTCCCTCAAAACCCCTAAAACATACCCTGGACCCCTCGGCTCAACGTCTTTCCAATGAATCACTCTATTCCAATCCCCTCTTAACAATGCATATACAGGCAACCCCACATATGAACATTCAAATGGTATAAAATACCGACAGGTTGTTAGGTAAGACACATGCAACAGTTAGGTATCTTTATTTCGAAACGTTTCGCCTACACAGTAGGCTTCTTCAGTCGAGTACAGAAAAGTTGATAGAAGCAGAAGATACTTGAAGACGATGTAATCAGTCCATCACCCTTGAAGTTTTGAGGTGGTCAGTCCCTCAGTCTGGAGAAGAGTATTGTTCCAGACTATGGAACAATACCCTTCTCCTAACAATCCTCCAGTTTTGGTGCACAAGACAAAGTGTTTTCACTCTTTCTTGAAAATATTTATCAAAAGTATACCTCAAACAACAACTGACAAAAAGACTAACTTACTGAAAATGCCTTGCGGCCAAATTTATTCCTATATGGGACGACGTAAGGTTGTTTGGACACTTGGTGGCGAGGGAACAATGTTAATACGAATTTCTAAAGCTATGATGTCCTATAAATGTCTTATCTTTATTTCACAAAAAATAAAGTTTGTTAGTTCTTGGAATATTGCCCTTTACTCCCACATAAATCCCAAAATAATTGGAATATTTCCCAAAAAATCGCTTTAGAAAATAGAGAGTTAGTTTAATGTTTATTATGCACCCCATACCCATCCTGTGGGCGGTAGTCAAAAGATTACAGAGGCACATAATTGGTCCAGGGACTGGACTCCAAAGTTTTGATAGCTGAGCAAGTTACAGAGGTAATGAACTCACAATTTACGAAGGTAATGAACTCACAATTTACAAAGGTAATGAACTCCAGGTAGGTCTGGTCGCAATCATGACAAGTTACAAAGGTATTTACAGATTACAGAGGTACGTAATGGGTCCATGGACTGGGCCCCCAAAGTTTTGATAGCTGAACTAGGTACAAAGGTAATGAGCTCACAAGTTACAAGTTTCAAACATACTATACCAATAAAGGGGTAACCCCAAACAGTTGTCAACTAGTAAGTGTATCTCATGACTTTATTCAAAAAGAACTAAGCAGGTTAAACCCAACTAAGAGCACAGGCCCTGATAACATCCCGTCTAAGTTCCTAAAAGATGGTGCTTCTGAACTGTCAATCCCTATTGCTCACATAATAAATCTATCAATCACCACTAATACCGTACCGGAGGGGTTCAAGGAGGCCAGAGTTACTCCTATCTTCAAGAAAAATAGTAGGTCTGATGTAAGCAACTATAGGCCTGTTAGTATACTCAGTATAATATCCAAAATTTTAGAGAGGGCGGTGTATTCTCAATTAGTTAAGTACCTTAATGACAACAACATTCTCCATAGCTATCAATCGGGCTTTAGAAGATCCTACTCAACCGACACCTCCCTTATTAATCTGATGGATTACCTGAGAACTGAAATGTCAAAGGGAAACCTCATAGGTATGGTAACCTTAGACCTGCAAAAGGCCTTCGATACTGTCAACCACAATATATTATGTAATAAACTTCAAGCTATCGGTATAGGTTCTGTAGCAACAGGAGACAAATAGTCAAAATCAACAAAACAGAATCAGAACCCCTGCCGATAACATGTGGAGTTCCCCAAGGTAGTATTCTGGGTCCCTTATTATTCTTATGTTATGTCGATGATATGCCTATCAGTGTCAAGTGCAAACTCCTACTGTATTCAGATGACAGTGCTCTGTTAGTGTCAGGTAAAGACCCACAAGATATTGCTAATGTTTTAACACTGGAACTGGAGTCCTGCAGCAAATGGTTAGTAGACAACAAACTATCATTACACCTAGGGAAAACTGAAACCATTCTCTTTGGCACGAAACATAAACTGAGAAGTAAATAATTTTAATGTTCAATGTAATGGGGAGCCCATCACTTTGGTTTCATCAGTAAAATATTTGGGAATCCCCTTTGACCCATGCATGTCAGGAGAATTGATAGGGAACAGTGTAGTAAAGAAAGCGAATGCCAGACTGAAGTTCCTGTATAGACAAGCACAGTGTCTACCTACTGAGGCTCGCAGGACCCTATGTCTAGCCCTTATACAATGCCATATGGATTACGCTTGCTCTTCTTGGTACTCTGCCTTGACAAAAAAACTGAAAGATAGACTGCAAATCACCCAGAACAAAATCGTAAGATTCATCCTGGGGCTGGGACTTAGAGAACATGTAGGCCAGGATGAATTACAGCAGTTGGATATGCTGAATGTTGAAGACAGGGTAAAACAACTGAAGATAAATCGTGTTTATAAAATTGCTCACAAACAATGTCCAGAATATCTTGCTGTCAATTTTGTCAAGGTTGGGAACCGCAGCAATCATAGTACTAGGGGGAGAGAGCACAACTTTGTAGTACCCACAGTCATTGGCCAGGCGTCAAACACCTTTTATTGTACAGCAATAAAGGAATGGAACAGACTGCCCGCACATGTCAAAGCCAGTCATAGCATGAACCAGTTCAAGAAGAGTGCCAAAAGGTGTCTGATGAATGTAGCTACAGAAAGGGAGGGGAATGATTTTCTATTTTTTAGCTAACATACGTGTAAATTTTACCTTATTCCTAGTAATGACCCTCGTATTGTAGATAGTCTTAATGACCCTCGTGTAGTAGATAGTCTTTTTAGTATGATAATAAGATGTTATCTTCATTGTAGAATAATAAGAAAATATTATAATCTTTGTATTATAATAATAAGGTAAAAGGACCCCAATGGAAATAAGTCACTCTGTTTGACTTTTTTGGGTTATCCTAGGTTCTCTACACATAGGCTGCTATGTATGATAATTCTATGTAACTGTATTTGTGTATACCTGAATAAACTTACTTACTTAATCATTATTTTACAATTTCTGTGAATATTATTCCATTTAATTAAGTAATAAAGGAAGATTTTTGACCATTAGGTGAATAAGTTACTTCCGAGATATTGGCCGGAAGCGCCGGCCGGCCCCCAGTCTCGAAAAAAAAAAAATCGCGAAAATCGCGTTTGTTTGGGTGTATTTCTTAGTAAACTGGTGTTCTAGTGCAGTTATCCTCTTCAACATACCGTTTTCTATCATAGAAGACCAAGTCATACCACAAGAAGTCGGGGGGTAACAATTTTATATCGAATATTTCTGGAGGATTCTTGCCATATTATGGCCTCTTTTATTCAGTCTAGAGTATATAACATGTTTGTATGTTTTTATAGTGTTTATTATATCATATTAGATCAATTCTGATAGATAAATAAGCCGTAGAGTTGATATATAAGCTTATATAAGCGTAATAATTAAGTGATTTCTCCTGGCACTCTCTTGAGCCGAGCGTTCCTGGTTGGCTGGCACTCTACGGATAAGCTCCGCCTACTGTTTTATGATGCCAAATAGTCAGTTATTATATTAGAAAGAATAATGCAAGAAAAAGCGATAAAAAACAAGGAAAAAATTCCAAAATATGTATGGGCTATGAGCAGACGCGCTACCTATATCACCGTCACCTTACCTGATATAAATGACTATAATTTTTTGTAGAAACGTCGTAGAACATTCATTCTGGTACCATTGTGTGGCCAAAGAGTTAAGCTATTTTTCGGTATATATAACTCAATTTCCATAAGTTTTCGAAAATTATTTTTCTTTTTGAGAGCGCGCGGAAAATTGCCCCACAGCCCCCCCCTAACAAACTCCTCTTTTACGCGCCTATTACTATCTGCCGACATATGCACACAAAACACACCCTCTCTCCACCCCATGTCCCATCCACCCTCACAACTCTCCCCCCTCCCCTTCTTTCCAATGCAAATTTTTAAATGCTTTCCCGTATACCCTGCAAACACATGATACCCATCCACTAACAATTCTCGTCCATACTTATAATTATGCTCCTGTAGAAATATAACCTCGATGCTGTATCTCCTCAAAAATTCACTGAACCATCTGCGTTTTATGTCGGCCCTTAGGCCATTCACATTTAATGTTAAATACTTAAATATGCTATAGGGGGCTTACCTTTCGACCTTAGACATTTTCTAGCCTCACCTTTTCCCTACCCCTTCCTCCCCCCCCGTGACTTTTCTTGACATTACCACCAATGTTTTTTTTTACCCGGTCTCTGGGCCGGTGTTAGGACATCATCACTGTCAGATGTACCAGCTTCTCTCTTACGAGATTCACCTGTTATTTGCATGTCCTCATCGACACCCTCCTTGTGCACCTCAGCCTCCATCTCACATACCCTCAGTTGACATCTCATGTCTGCTACCCTCACTACCTACGTCACATATCCTGCCCTCCACAGATTCTCCATACTTGTAACACAGAGTTTATGACGTGCGACACACAGGTACCCAATTCCTCTGGACCCGCCTCGTCCTCCATTCTCATGACCTCAATTACCTGAGTAACCTCCGGTAAAGTTACACACTCCTCTAAATGACCCTCCACTATATCACTCCAAGTCTTTCGAGCCTCAGAATTCCGTCCTGAAGGCCGATTCATTACCTCACTAATCCTCTCCACTCCCTTCACTGCACCGAGATTCTCAGGTACTGATCATGTAGGACACTGCGCAGCCTTATTTATTTATTTATTTTTATTTATTTATTACAATTTGAGCACACATACAGAGGTACAAAAAAAATACAGATAAGAGCAGCATGCCAAAGCCACTTATACTATGCATAGCATTACGGGCTGGCTTAAAATTAACTTAAGATTAACTAAGCAATGATGAAATCAGTGATAAAACATTACTGTAAACAGATTACTATAAAGCACAAGTGAGTATTACAAAGACAGGTCATATGGTTGCATGCATTGTTGTACATTCAGTCGTATGGAGAATTCTGTTAGGTAGTGTATTTAAAAAAATAGTAAAGTTAGATTGGGTTTTTTTAGGTTTAACATTTATGTGATATAATTGTGAGAAACATTTAAGATATACAATTTATAAGGTTCAGTTATTCAGTATTTATTTGGCTTTGGGTGAGTAAGTGATCTTTGAGAAGAGACTTGAATTTATAAACAGGTAGTGTTTCTTTTATATTTACAGGTAATGAATTCCAGATTTTAGGGCCTTTTATGTGCATTGAGTTTTTGCATAGTGAGATGGACACGAGGAACATCAAAGAGTGATCTGTGCCTTGTGTTATGGTCATGTGTTCTGTTGAGGTTGGCAAGGAGATGTTTGAGGGGAGGGTTAATATCAGAGTTAAGTGTTCTATGTATGTAATAGGTGCAGTAATAAGTATGGATGTTTTGTATGGTGAGTAGGTTTAGTGTATTTAATATTGGTGGAGTGTGCTGCCTGTAGTGAGAATTTGTTATCATTCTAACTGCAGCCTTTTGTTGGGTAATTAGTGGTCTGAGATGGTTAATTGTTGTTGAGCCCCATGCACAAATTCCATAGGTGAGATAGGGGTAAATAAGAGAGTGATATAGGGCCAGGAGGGCTGACTGTGGAGCATAGTACCGTATCTTCGATAGCATGCCTACAGTCTTGGAATTTTTTTTAGAAATTTGTTGTATATGTGTATGAAATTTGAGTCTATTATCAAGGTGGATTCCTAAGAATTTTCCCTCTGTTAGCTTTGTGATAGGTGATCCGTTTATCATTATGTTAAGAGGGACATCTGTAGCTCTGTTACCAAATTGAATGAAGTAGGTTTTGTCAGTGTTTAGTGTAAGTTTGTTAGTCCTCATCCAGGTAGATATTTTCTGTAATTCGGTATTTACAGTATTGGCTAGCGTGACTGGGCTCGGGTGAGAGAAGACGTATGTAGTGTCATCTGCAAATAGTGTGGGTTTGAGTAATTGCGAAGCATTTGGTAGGTCATTTATGTATAGGACAAAGAGAAGAGGGCCAAGGACACTTCCCTGTGGGACACCAACTGTAATTGGTTGTGCAGAAGAGTTTGCCCCATTTGCGTACACATATTGGCTTCTGTTGCTGAGGTATGACTTGAGGTAGTTGAGGAAGTGCCCTCTTATACCATAGTGTGACAATTTTACGTGGAGCAAGTCATGGTCAACTGTATCAAAAGCTTTACTTAAGTCAATGAAGATCCCCAGTGGGACTTCTTTTTTCTCTATTGCAGTGTATATATGTTCTAGCATGTGTATAATAGCATCATTAGTATTTTTATTAGGCCTGAATCCAAATTGGCAGGGGTTGAGTATGTTTTGGGAGATAAGGTAGGAGTAGATTCGTTTATGAATTAATTTTTCGAAGATTTTTGAGAGAGGGTGTAAGTTGGATATTGGCCTATAGTTATTCAACTCTGTTTGGTCTCCTCCTTTGTGGATCGGGGTGACCCTTGCTATTTTGAGTACTGTAGGGAAGGTGGAGGATTCAATGGATTTGTTAAAGAGTGTTGCAATGATTGGTGATAGCACTTGTGACACTTTTTTGTATATAAAGGGTGGTAAGGTATTTAAATCTCCTGCCTTGTTTTTTAGTGCGTTGATAATAAGGGAGACTTCGTATGGGTTAGTCGGAGCTAGGAACAGTGTGTTCGGGTAGTTGCCGGTGAGGTAGTCATTTGGTGGGGTATCTGAGCTTGGGATTTTATTGGCAAGGTTTTGTCCTATAGTGGAGAAGAAATCATTGAGTCTGTTTGCTGTTTCTGTTGGTGGGAGTTGGGGTTCATCTGATTTTGTTAATTTTATTTCGCTATTTCGTGATATCTTTTTTGTTCCCAGAATTTCTGATAGGGTTTTCCAGGTCTTTTTTATATCACCTCGTAAGTTGGATAATCTGTTCTCATAATACAATTTTTTTGCCCTTCTTATCAGGCTGGTTAGGATTGACGAGTAACGTTTTGTTTGGTCTCTGGTTATGTGACCCATTCTGTACTGTTTTTCATATTGGTGTTTTGTATTTATGGATTTGAGAATGCTGGGTGTTAGCCAGGGACTGTTCAGTCTCTTAGCTGTCATCTGTTTAGTTTTTTAGGGCAGTGCTTATTATAGAGGTATTGGGTCTTTTTTAGAAAATTATTAATACATTCGTCAATATCTGTATAGATTTCTAGCTCAGTGTGCCAGTCAATGTTTGCTACTGCTGTTGTGAAGTTATTAATGGCTGCCTCATTGTGAAGTCTGAAGGTGACTTTAGTAGTGTCTTGGGGTAGTTTACCAAGAGTTGTTATGAGGAAAGTAGGGTAGTGGTCTGTGGTATTATCTGTAATTATGCCTGATTTTAAAGGGGATGTGGTGTTGGTCCAGATGTGGTCAAGTACGGAAACACTAGTCTCTGTAACTCTTGTAGGTTTTGTTACTGTTGGTAGCAACATACAGTTACTCATTGTGTTTGTGAATTCAGTAACGTGTGGGTCCTGGTCTTGCAGGAGATTTATATTGAAGTCACCTGAGAGTAGTAAGTGATCTTTGTTCATGCGTGCATCAGTTATCATACTTCCTAGGTTTTGACTAAATTGGCTAATGTTTGACTGTGGAACTCTGTAGATGTTTATCAATGCGAGAGGTTTTTGTAGGTATTTGGATTTGAATTTAGCTATTATATATTCCCCATGTTCATCCCTTGTGCAAGTATTAGTGATACATTCTAGTTGGTCTGAGTAGTATATGGCTGTGCCACCCCCTTGTTGGTCTGGCCTACAGTTGTGTATGGCTATGTAACCAGGAATGGCATAGACATCTGTACTATCAGGCTTTAGCCAGGTTTCAGTTAGTGTAATTATGGACATATTGGCATGTAAGGAATTTAGTAATGCTATGAGGTCATCGTAATGCTTGCTTAAAGATCTGATATTGTAGTTAAAGATAGTTATGTTGTTGTTGGCACTGAGAAGTGCCTTTGATTGTTCTGCAGTGTAGTAATTACAGTAACTGTTTGATTCATTTAAGTCATTAAATAAGAGGTTGGTATCAGGATCAATGCTTGTAATCATAAGATTTGTAGTGAATCTATAGTTAGAATTAAGTATAAAACAAAGTAAATAGTCTTAAGCTAAAAAATAGCACCTGAACTATTTAACAAATGTAAAATAATGAGCTAAGGTAGTTTTTTTTCTTTTTCTTTTTAAGCTAAAATAAAGGAGACAATATAAAAGGGACTTGGGAATATGATAGTAGGTAGTACTATAAAGGTAATTCTTTAAAGTTAGAATTATAGTATAAAATTATAATATAAAAGGGACTAATATAAGTTGTGGTGAACAATAAAGTGGTAATCAAATAAATGAGCTTTGGAATATAATGGCAAAATTGTGAACTTATTCTACTTTAGCACCTGAGAATAGCACCTTGATTATTTTAACAATTGTGAATATATAAACTAGGGTAGTTACATAAAGCTAAAATAAAGGAGAAAATATATAAGGGACTAAAATTAAGTAATGGTAAACAAAGTTAAATGGACAGATGGTCACTATGAAATAATATTGGTTTAGGAGTAAGATCTGATTTGTAATATTAAATAATTGAGCAGTTTATTGCACAATAAAAAGTAAAAAAAAATGAGGTAGTTGGTACTAGCTAGTAAGATAGTTTTGGTACTTGCAAAAAAGTAATTGGAATATACACTAATTGCATACACAATGAAAAGTGACTAAAAAACAAGTAGTGATAAACAAAATTAAATGGACAGGTAAGAATAATGAATATTATTAATTTGGAGTAAGATTTGACTTGTAATTTAAAATTCTGAGCAATTAATAGCAGTAAGAAAGAAGTATAGAGTATTGGAGGTAGTTGGCATTAGCTAGTGATGAAAAATAATAAAAATAATAATGCACAATATAATAGTAACGTACACTATATGCACCACACGTATATATGTATTAAGGGCACTTATCTAATCTGTTACAGAAATGTCAGCTTTTCTAAGGAATGTAGAGAAATCATGTTAGTTTGTGATGGTATATTGTTGTCCTGTTGATGTTTTCCTTACTAGTATTTTCCCATCTCGCGTGAAACACTGGTGTATTTTGTTTTCCTGTTTAAGTTTTCTCAGCCTGAACAGAAGGTTTTGACGTTTTTTTGTTAGACACTCATTTATGTACACTCCATTTTTCATTGTAATTGCTGATTTAATTAGGTCCTTTCTTTTATCGTATGAATGAAGTCTGATCATTATACTGTGTTTACTTCCTGGTTTTCCTAACAAACGTGTTTCTTTGATTTCATTGTTTTGCACGATGACTTGTACGTAGTTCTGTATTATCCTGATAGCAGTTTATTTGCACTGTGCTTGTGTTATGTCACTAGGAATGTGTGGACTGTTTATTATTACTGCATCAGACAACTTATCTTGTTCAGTTTTGTCGTCTTGGAAATCAAGGTATTCATTTAGTCGAGTGTGCATGTTCTGATTCCAGTCCTTGATTGCTTCTTCAACCTTCATATTTATTGTTGTTATTTGCTCAGTGTGACTGGCTATAGCTGCTTTTAGAGTATTTTCTGTGTCAACACTTCCCAATGTAATCTTCTCTTCAAGGTTTGGGATCTTTTTCTCGAGGTTGGTTATCTTGGATTCTCGTCGCTCGAGTGTTGCTTTGATATCTTTGCTTTCATTTTCTAGATCAACGATGTAGTCCTTGATATTGTCAGGAATAATCATACCTGAGTTATCATGGGTGAATCCTTTGAAGGGAGTGGAGTTGGAGGGGGAGTCAGCCATGTTTGTTGTTGTTGTTGTTGTTCCCTGGGTGGCGGCGGTGAGGGGGATTGATGATACACCGGCGTCCTGCTGGGTAGACAAGTTGAGTTCTAGGGTCCTTGCTGTTATTCTATTATTACTGGTGTTGTTTCTTCTGCGATATCCTTTCATAGTATCACTGAAGTAGATACTGAAATCACTCAACAACACATAGGACGGTATGGATCTTTGTAGAGTCATCTTAAGGGTAAAAGTGCCCTCACGTATGCCAGCATACATACCCTCATTACATCGTCCTATTGTTGCTAAATGTATAACGCCATACACTTCAAATGTCGCTCGTAAATCCTCCTCTTCCGCCTCAAAAGGCACATTCCTTAACTTTACCCAAGTGTAATACTTGGATACATCCCGCATCCGTACCTCCAAACCTGGATTAACAATCTTGCACACATCTTGGTACTTCTCCACCATCTTGTCATAGATCGCCTCTGTCACAAACTTTACAAAAATCCTCGTCCAGCCGTTCAATGCAATACTATACAGGTCTTCATTGTGGATGCCGTAGGTGTCGCGCAAGATGGCAGGCAACAGAATCGATGCGTTCGTGTTATCAGTGGTGTCGTAAGGGGGGCGGGGGGAGTGGGCCGCCCTGGGTGACACCATTTAGGGGGTGACACCATAGAGCCTCTAAAGAAGGTGACACTAATGCCCAAGACAGTTCTGCACCAACATAAGAGACGAATCCTTCGTTTCTATATAGCTTATTATATGATTACAGTGTACAAATTGGCCTAAATAGGGAAAAACATGGATTTTGATTATGTGATAGGTGATTTTGCAGAATTGAAAGCAAGGAAATGTAAGATCAGATTCACTGAGATGTTACCTGTACTCAAGGTCAAATCGGAACTAGAATTTCTCTGTTATTGCAATGTTTTTCTTTATTTTTCAAGTTCTTTTTTTTGTATTGTTGAAGATGAATAAATGTAGGATCTGTTGCCTGTACTCAAAGTGGTATTTGAGTTTGTTTCCTCAATATTACTATAATTGTCTGTTTTATCGTTAATAAAGTTGAGAAATATTCTCCTGTTCGATTTATAGCCCTTAAACGTTCTCATTGCTAAACATTAGTCATTGGTCATGCAGTAGTGATGTAACTGGAGTTTACTTCTCTCATCCCCCCGCCCTTGGATTTCATGGGGGTGACACCAAAGATGCTGCCCCGGGTGACACCAAAGATGCTGCCCCGGGTGACACCAAAGATGCTGCCCCGGGTGACACCAAAGATGCTGCCCCGGGTGACACCAAAGATGCTGCCCCGGGTGACACCAAAGATGCCCTGGGTGACACCAAAGATGCTGCCCCGGGTGACACCAAAGATGCTGCCCCGGGTGACACCAAAGATGCTGCCCTGGGTGACACCAAAGATGCTGCCCCGGGTGACACCAAAGATGCTGCCCCGGGTGACACCAAAGATGCTGCCCTGGGTGACACCAAAGATGCTGCCCCGGGTGACACCAAAGATGCTGCCCTGGGTGACACCAAAGATGCTGCCCTGGGTGACACCAAAGATGCTGCCCTGGGTGACACCAAAGATGCTGCCCCGGGTGACACCAAAGATGCTGCCCCGGGTGACACCAAAGATGCTGCCCTGGGTGACACCAAAGATGCTGCCCTGGGTGACACCAAAGATGCTGCCCTGGGTGACACCAAAGATGCTGCCCTGGGTGACACCAAAGATGCTGCCCCGGGTGACACCAAAGATGCTGCCCTGGGTGACACCAAAGATGCTGCCCCGGGTGACACCAAAGATGCTGCCCTGGGTGACACCAAAGATGCTGCCCTGGGTGACACCAAAGATGCTGCCCCGGGTGACACCAAAGATGCTGCCCTGGGTGACACCAAAGATGCTGCCCTGGGTGACACCAAAGATGCTGCCCTGGGTGACACCAAAGATGCTGCCCTGGGTGACACCAAAGATGCTGCCCTGGGTGACACCAAAGATGCTGCCCCGGGTGACCTGGAGTTTACCTGGAGAGAGTTTCGGGGGTCAACGCCCCCGCGGCCCGGTCTGTGATCAGGCCTCCTGGTGGATCAGCCCCTGATCAACCAGGCTGTTGCTGCTGGCTGCACGCAAACCAACGTACGAGCCACAGCCCGGCTGATCAGGAACTGACTTTAGGTGCTTGTCCAGTGCCAGCTTGAAGACTGCCAGGGGTCTGTTGGTAATCCCCCTTATGTGTGCTGGGAGGCAGTTGAACAGTCTCGGGCCCCTGACACTTATTGTATGGTCTCTTAACGTGCTAGTGACACCCCTGCTTTTCATTGGGGGGATGGTGCATCGTCTGGCAAGTCTTTTGCTTTCGTAGTGAGTGATTTTCGTGTGCAAGTTCGGTACTAGTCCCTCTAGGATTTTCCAGGTGTATATAATCATGTATCTCTCCCTCCTGCGTTCCAGGGAATACAGGTTTAGAAACCTCAAGCGCTCCCAGTAATTGAGGTGTTTTATCTCCGTTATGCGCGCCGTGAAAGTTCTCTGTACATTTTCTAGGTCGGCAATTTCACCTGCCTTGAAAGGTGCTGTTAGAGTGCAGCAATATTCCAGCCTAGATAGAACAAGTGACCTGAAGAGTGTCATCATGGGCTTGGCCTCCCTAGTTTTGAAGGTTCTCATTATCCATCCTGTCATTTTTCTAGCAGATGCGATTGATACAATGTTATGGTCCTTGAAGGTGAGATCCTCCGACATAATCACTCCCAGGTCTTTGACGTTGGTGTTTCGCTCTATTTTGTGGCCAGAATTTGTTTTGTACTCTGATGAAGATTTAATTTCCTCATGTTTACCATATCTGAGTAATTGAAATTTCTCATCGTTGAACTTCATATTGTTTTCCGCAGCCCACTGAAAGATTTGGTTGATGTCCGCCTGGAGCCTTGCAGTGTCTGCAATGGAAGACACTGTCATGCAGATTCGGGTGTCATCTGCAAAGGAAGACACGGTGCTGTGGCTGACATCCTTGTCTATGTCGGATATGAGGATGAGGAACAAGATGGGAGCTAGTACTGTGCCTTGTGGAACAGAGCTTTTCACCAAAGATGCTGCCCTGGGTGACACCAAAGATTCCACCCCGGGTGACACCAACACTAGCGACACCTCTGCGTGTTATACACTGCGCCTTTCAAGATCTCAATGCACACAGTGTTGATTCTCCTCCCTGTGGCTTGCGCCATCTTACGAAAATCACTCAGAGTTACCAACTAGAGTGAGTGCTGTTGCTGACGTCCGACCTCCACCAAGGGTGATCGACGAATGGGTGTGGTCAATTAGGGTGGCTGAGAACTGTGTGATCTGGGTTGGTGTATCAATTAATTGAGTGTAGCTATTTAGACCTAGAATTTGCTTATACATACATATATATATATATATATATATATATATATATATATATATATATATATATATATATATATATATATATATATATATATATATATATATATATATATATTCAGTAGAACCTCAAATTTCAAACATATCGCTTATCGAACTCTTCGAAAATAGAACCCCCTTTTTTCGAGCCACCTTTGTCCCTATTATCAAACTCGCCCCTATTATCGAACTGCTGGGTACCGGACCTGTCTGGCAGCCCGCTCTGTCCGCGTCTCCACACAGGCACTGTGAGCCAGTCTGGTTTTGTTGATGCTTGAGTGAACACTAACCTGTGCTCTCCTTCAAACATTTTACGATTATTTCATTGTGTTTAGTGCTTGTGGGACTGTGAAATAAGCTACAATGGGAGCAATGAAACTTGCAGTGGTACCCCAGTGGTAAAGAAAGTGAGAAACACCATAGATGTGAAGAAGGAAATAATATAGAAGTGGAATGATGTCCAAGTGAAATGATGTCCAAATGTTTGTGGAGAAGTACCACCTTGAGCAAGATGAAACAAGCCATCTTTGCAATAAGTTCAGTGATAGAACCATGTCCCATTTTAGGGAAATCTTAAAGAGGCACCAGAAACAGAGGACTGTGGACAGTTATTTTGTGAGACAGGGGTCCAGTGACTCTCAAGCTGGTCCTAGTGGCATTAAAAGACAGAAGGGAAGTAACCCCAGAAAGGGCTTTGATACCTGAAGTCCTCAAGGAGGGGGATTCTCTTTCCAAACACTAACCCAACTCCCTCTCTCCTCCTCCCTATCTTCCAGATGCCATCACCAATCTTCAATAAAGGTAAGTAAAATATTATTTTATATGTTTATTTAAATTTATTAATACATAATTGAACACTATATTTGTTGTGTGTATGTAAAACTATAACTAATCTCTATAAAATGTACTTTTTTTGGTGAATATATATATATATATATATATATATATATATATATATATATATATATATATATATATATATATATATATATATATATATATATATATATATATATATATATATATATATATATTGCTGTTGAAAACAGATGTTGAAGTCTCCCAGTATTATTGTCTCACAGTTGTTCTCATGTTCTCATGATGACACTCTTCAGGTCACTTGTTCTATCTAGGCTGGAATATTGCTGCACTCTAACAGCACCTTTCAAGGCAGGTGAAATTGCCGACCTAGAAAATGTACAGAGAACTTTCACGGCGCGCATAACGGAGATAAAACACCTCAATTACTGGGAGCGCTTGAGGTTTCTAAACCTGTATTCCCTGGAACGCAGGAGGGAGAGATACATGATTATATACACCTGGAAAATCCTAGAGGGACTAGTACCGAACTTGCACACGAAAATCACTCACTACGAAAGCAAAAGACTTGCCAGACGATGCACCATCCCCCCAATGAAAAGCAGGGGTGTCACTAGCACGTTAAGAGACCATACAATAAGTGTCAGGGGCCCGAGACTGTTCAACTGCCTCCCAGCACACATAAGGGGGATTACCAACAGACCCCTGGCAGTCTTCAAGCTGGCACTGGACAAGCACCTAAAGTCAGTTCCTGATCAGCCGGGCTGTGGCTCGTACGTTGGTTTGCGTGCAGCCAGCAGCAACAGCCTGGTTGATCAGGCGCTGATCCACCAGGAGGCCTGGTCACAGACCGGGCCGCGGGGGCGTTGACCCCCGAAACTCTCTCCAGGTAAACTCTCCAGGTATGTGCAGACAAGACTCTCGAAAAATCTTCTAAGAACTGATCATGTTAGCTAGTTCCTACTAAGATGGGTTTGGTCTTGGGAAGCAACACTTCAAACCATAGAATCTCTAGTTTATTGTCATTTAAATCAGGTTTTGGGTTGTAAGCTAAGTCATTTCTCACATAGGCACGTACCCCATCACCTTTTCCATTCTTATGTAAGTGTTCTATATTGTAACCTTTTATTTTGACCTCGTCGTCAGTCACTATCATCCAACCAAGATTCAAAGATGGATATAATCACCTCCCTAGTTCTGTTAGCTAGAATCCTAATCTCTGCCAATTTTGGAAAAAATGATCTCGCATTGACATGAATAAAGTGAAGGCCTGTTTTTATAAAACAATCATAATCATCAGTATATGGCAAGGGTTTATTTGTATTAAAATTAGGTAAATCAATATCATCACTGCTAAATGGTAACTGTACCAAAGTGCATTTGTTACAAACAAAATGAAATTTGGTATTATTACCATAATCGAACACATCCGCTGTGCACCCACACCTTACACATTTTACATGTATACGTATGTATACATTTTACAGTGTATACATATGTCTAGTGTCTGAGATAATAAGATTGGTTTTATTGTCTCACATTGCCCTATGTGTGCATAGCATATAGAGTTAAGGTTACCATCATTATCACTGTCACTTAACTGCCTGTTTTTCACCTGTACCATAGTTTGAGGTCCTGGATTATTTGGATATCGCCACTTAATAGCACCACTATAAGAGTTGTGTTCCACTGTTTTTATTTGGGTATGTGGTATTGCCATACCTTGGGGCGATAGTGACATTTACGTTTCTGGTAGGATGGTAACTGTTGAGCTTTCACTGTCCATGGTGCTATTACCCCATTCGCGTTTTCCAGTCCCCATGACTGATTTCCTTCTTCAGAAAATTGCAGGATAAATCTAAATATAATTATGGCAGCCTGTACCCCTTAGCGAGGAATTCTTGTGTTGTGAGTCTTACACCAGATATCATCACTGGCAAACATGGCACCTGTTATAGAGGAACCTATTTCTGCAGGTGATGGAAATGATGATAGCTTCCAGACCTTTAAAAGTAAGCAAAAGAGAAAAGGTGAGAAAGGGCTAGAGCATCGACGTAGTCAGACTCACTTGACTCGTACACAATGTGATATTAAACGTCCTTGGTGCACAGAGGCTGCAAGAAGTCTTTCTTCAAAGGAAGAATGTGTTAAGCTGAACTTCCCTGACAACACCCCGCTGCCTGCTAAGTGTGCATGGCTAATGGAAGCTGTAAACAAGCATCCTAACTCAAGGATCCAATTTAGGAAAAACACACACAATTTTGTGTTTGTGGAACAGAATGCAGAACTGATCAATGATCTACTTAGTACACCTTATGGGGATATTAAGCTGCTCCGACCTCCATCAGACACTCACCACTTTAAAAAATGGGTCAGTATCATAATCTTTGGATACCCTCACTGCATGGACCCATCCCATTTGACTCTCAGTGAGCATATCATCAAGCCTAAAAGACTTAAAGGAAAATCCCAAATTATTGCCAGTTGGGTGGGTCCTGTGCCCCTCCCCCGGAATATCTGGGTGCATGGTTTACGTTTCCTAAACATCGAAGTGTACCTACCCCCTAAACGTAGGTGTTACAAATGCCAGCACTATGGCCATGTTGCAGTAGACTGTGGAATACTACATTCTTGGTGTGGTAAGTGTGCTGGGAAACATTCCACTAGAGAATGCACAGTAGGCCCTGACAGCCAAAAATTTAAGTGTATTAACTGTAAAGAAGTTGGGGTTACAGTTTCCCACAAGGACTGCAGTCAGAACCCAAACAACCTTCGATGTAAACCTGATAACAACCCTTTAATGGTAACTGAGGATGAGGCCATCCAGTCTACCACAGCCAGATCTGAGATTGAACCTCTGCAAAGTGTGCAAGAACCCCACCTCACTGCAAATGATTCTGGTGATACCAGAATGCCATCACACACACCAGCTGTGGAGGAGCTAGCCATCCCTGCTAGCACATATGGAACTACTGGTCTGCCACTACAGATACCTATGGCTACACCTGAATATGGGGATGAGTTTGTCATTTCTCCCAATACACACAACTACAACAGTCAGACGGACACCACACAGGTAACCCCCCTGGAAATTGGAGATGAGTCAGATGCACAGGACCTACCTGGAGTTTACCTGGAGAGAGTTCCGGGGGTCAACGCCCCCGCTGCCCGGTCTGTGACCAGGCCTCCTGGTGGATCAGAGCCTGATCAACCAGGCTGTTGCTGCTGGCTGCACGCAAACCAACGTACGAGCCACAGCCCGGCTGATCAGGAACCGACTTTAGGTGCTTGTCCAGTGCCAGCTTGAAGACTGCCAGGGGTCTGTTGGTAATCCCCCTTATGTATGCTGGGAGGCAGTTGAACAGTCTCGGGCCCCTGACACTTATTGTATGGTCTCTTAACGTGCTAGTGACACCCCTGCTTTTCATTGGGGGGATGTTGCATCGTCTGCCAAGTCTTTTGCTTTCGTAGTGAGTGATTTCGTGTGCAAGTTCGGTACTAGTCCCTCTAGGATTTTCCAGGTGTATATAATCATGTATCTCTTCTGCCTGCGTTCCAGGGAATACAGGTTCAGGAACCTCAAGCGCTCCCAGTAATTGAGGTGTTTTATCTCCGTTATGCGCGCCGTGAAGGTTCTCTGTACATGTTCTAGGTCAGCAATTTCACCTGCCTTGAAAGGTGCTGTTAGTGTGCAGCAATATTCCAGCCTAGATAGAACAAGTGACCTGAAGAGTGTCATCATGGGCTTGGCCTCCCTAGTTTTGAAGGTTCTTATTATCCATCCTGTCATTTTTCTAGCAGATGCGATTGATACAATGTTATGGTCCTTGAAGGTGAGATCCTCCGACATGATCACTCCCAGGTCTTTGACATTGGTGTTTCGCTCTATTTTGTGGCCAGAATTTGTTTTGTACTCTGATGAAGATTTAATTTCCTCGTGTTTACCATATCTGAGTAATTGAAATTTCTCATCGTTGAACTTCACATTGTTTTCTGCAGCCCACTGAAAGATTCGGTTGATGTCCGCCTGGAGCCTTGCAGTGTCTGTAATGGAAGACACTGTCATGCAGATTCGGGTGGCCCGGTGGCCTGGTGGCTAAAGCTCCCGCTTCACACACGGAGGGCCCGGGTTCGATTCCCGGCGGGTGGAAACATTTCGACACGTTTCCTTACACCTATTTTCCTGTTCACCTAGCAGCAAATAGGTACCTGGGTGTTAGTCGACTGGTGTGGGTCGCATCCTGGGGGACAAGATTAAGGACCCCAATGGAAATAAGTTAGACAGTCCTCGATGACGCACTGACTTTCTTGGGTTATCCTGGGTGGCTAACCCCCCGGGATTAAAAATCCGAACGAAATCTTATCTCTTATCTTATCTTATCTGCAAAGGAAGACACGGTGCTGTGGCTGACATCCTTGTCTATGTCGGATATGAGGATGAGGAACAAGATGGGAGCGAGTACTGTGCCTTGTGGAACAGAGCTTTTCACCATAGCTGCCTCGGACTTTACTCTGTTGACTACTACTCTCTGTGTTCTGTTAGTGAGGAAATTATAGATCCATCGACCGACTTTTCCTGTTATTCCTTTAGCACGCATTTTGTGCGCTATTACGCCATGGTCACACTTGTCGAAGGCTTTTGCAAAGTCTGTATATATTACATCTGCATTCTTTTTGTCTTCTAGTGCATTTACGACCTTGTCGTACTGATCCAATAGTTGAGACAGACAGGAGCGACCTGTTCTAAACCCATGTTGCCCTGGGTTGTGTAACTGATGGGTTTCTAGATGGGTGGTGATCTTGCTTCTTAGGACCCTTTCAAAGATTTTTATGATATGGGAAGTTAGTGCTATCGGTCTGTAGTTCTTTGCTGTTGCTTTACTGCCCCCTTTGTGGAGTGGGGCTATGTCTGTTGTTTTTAGTAACTGTGGGACGACCCCCGTGTCCATGCTCCCTCTCCATAGGATGGAAAAGGCTCGTGATAGGGGCTTCTTGCAGTTCTTGATGAACACGGAGTTCCATGAGTCTGGCCCTGGGGCAGAGTGCATGGGCATGTCATTTATCGCCTGTTCGAAGTCATTTGGCGTCAGGATAACATCGGATAGGCTTGTGTTAACCAAATTTTGTGGCTCTCTCATAAAAA
The DNA here is from genome assembly GCF_038502225.1 of Cherax quadricarinatus. NCBI lineage: Eukaryota > Metazoa > Arthropoda > Malacostraca > Decapoda > Parastacidae > Cherax > Cherax quadricarinatus. The sequence continues at coordinate 173,934 of NW_027195485.1, forward strand.
ATTAGTTTTGATCTTCGACTCTCAGTCTGGTTAGCGGCTTGCTAAAAACTGAGTCATATTGGGACTTGAGTAGCTCACTCATTTCCTTGCTGTCATCTGTGTAGGACCCATCTTGTTTAAGTAGGGGCTCAATACTGGATGTTGTTCTCGACTTTGATTTGGCATAGGAGAAGAAATACTTTGGGTTTCTTTCGATTTCATTTATGGCTTTTAGTTCTTCCCGCGATTCCTGACTCCTATAAGATTCCTTTAGCTTAAGTTCGATGCTTGCTATTTCTCTGACCAGTGTCTTGAACAGATCCTGACAAGTTTAATAAATATATGTAATCAGGATGATGCTCTTGAGCATGGTGATGATGTCAAAAGTGCAGCAATCTCCGTTCAGCTTCCAGCAATTTGTGAGAAAGAAGCCCATGACTCTTGCCTTCAAGACTTGCCTTTTAACTGGCTGCCAATATGCCGAAAAATGCTTAAAAATAAAGGTCCTGAAGATAAAGATGTACAAACTATGCTATTTGCTCTTAAGTGTCTGCACACTGTAGTCAAAGCATAATAGTTTTACCATCTGATGAGCAAGAGATTGTAATAACTCACTACAATGGATACATTACAAATCTTTTCATGGAACATTGCTTCCATCAGGAAGCGGTTGCCTGACTTACATCATATTAGTGCAACCAAGAATATTGATGTCATCTGTTTGCAGGAATGTAGATTGAAAGATGGAGCACCTCCACCAAACTTGCCTGGATATGCAGCTTATAACCTAAGGTCAACCAGCTGTTGTGTGATGTATGTCAGAAAGAACTTGCCACACTCACTCCTTTCCTTGCAGAGTCGAGTTAACATGCAGTATCATGGTGTCAAAGTATATGCAGGCGATTTTTCCATAAACATTTTTAATCTCTATGCCCAAGCGAACCAGCTTCGACCTGATGCTTTACCAGATCGCATCAATAGTGAACCTACCATCATTCTTGGAGATTTTAATGCCAGACATAAGAATATTGGTGGGTCTATAACAAACACCAATGGAACTAAACTAGTGAGATTGCTAAATGAGCATGATAATGTTCGAATTGTGGGCACTACTGAGCCTACTCACATATATGGTGGCATACTAGATCTGTGTCTTGGATTTAATACATCATATACGATGCATGACTCTGTCATAGTTGATGATCTTCTATCTGATCACTTCCCTGAGAACTGAAATGTCAAAGGGGAACCTCATAGGTATGGTAACCTTAGACCTGCAAAAGGCCTTCGATACTGTCAACCACAATATATTATGTAATAAACTTCAAGCTATCGGTATAGGTTCTGTAGACTGGTTTAAGTCCTACCTTAGCAACAGGAGACAAATAGTCAAAATCAACAAAACAGAAACAGAACCCCTGCCGATAACATGTGGAGTTCCCCAAGGTAGTATTCTGGGTCCCTTATTATTCTTATGTTATGTCAATGATATGCCTATCAGTGTCAAGTGCAAACTCCTACTGTATTCAGATGACAGTGCTCTGTTAGTGTCAGGTAAAAACCCACAACATATTGCTAATGTTTTAACACTGGAACTGGAGTCCTGCAGCAAATGGTTAGTAGACAACAAGCTATCATTACACCTAGGGAAAACTGAAGCCATTCTCTTTGGCACGTAACATAAACTGAGAAGGGTAAATAATTTTAATGTTCAATGTAATGGGGAGCCCATCACTTTGGTTTCATCAGTAAAATATTTGGGAATCCCCTTTGACCCATGCATGTCAGGAGAATTGATAGGGAACAGTGTAGTAAAGAAAGCGAATGCCAGACTGAAGTTCCTGTATAGACAAGCACAGTGTCTACCTACTGAGGCTCGCAGGACCCTATGTCTAGCCCTTATACAATGCCATATGGATTACGCTTGCTCTTCTTGGTACTCTGCCTTGACAAAAAACTGAAAGATAGACTGCAAATCACCCAGAACAAAATCGTAAGATTCATCCTGGGGCTGGGACCAAGAGAACATGTAGGCCAGGATGAATTACAGCAGTTGGATATGCTGAATGATGAAGACAGAGTAAAACAACTGAAGCTAAATCATGTTTATAAAATTGCTCACAAACAATGTCCAGAATATCTTGCTGTCAATTTTGTCAAGGTTGGGAACCAAAGCAATCATAGAACTAGGGGGAGAGAGCACAACTTTGTAGTACCCACAGTCAGTGGCCAGGCTTCAAACACCTTTTATTGTACAGCAATATAGGAATGGAACAGACTGCCCGCACATGTCAAAGCCAGTCATAGCATGAACCAGTTCAAGAAGAGTGCCAAAAGGTGTCTGATGAATGTAGCTACAGAAAGGGAGGGGAATGATTTTCTATTTTTTAGCTAACATACGTGTAAATTTTACCTTATTCCTAGTAATGACCCTCGTATTGTAGATAGTCTTAATGACCTTGGTGTAGTAGATAGTCTTTTTAGTATGATAATAAGATGTTATCTTCATTGTAGAATAATAAGAAAATATTATAACCTTTATATTATAATAATAAGGTAAAAGGACCCCAATGGAAATAAGTCACTCTGTCTGACTTTTTTGGGTTATCGTACGTTCTCTACACATATGCTGCTATGTATGATAATTCTATGTAACTGTATTTGTGTATACCTGAATAAACTTACGTACTTACTTACTTACTTACTTACCCAAGACTAACAACTGTCAATCTTGATCACATCTCCAGCAATCAAGGAGCTAAATACAGAAGGAGGAAACTTATTCTCAAACCAGAACACAGAGACAACTTTATTAACCACTTGGGTCAATGGTATAAGAATTACGAGCCCATTGGCACACAAAAATTTAATGATGATTTAATTACCACTATTGAGAGTGTTCTCACAGATCAAGTGGGCAGGAATAGGAAACAAAGACCCTCCACTATAAATAACAATGAAAACCAATGTAAATACTATAATGATCCACAGCTACGCAATCTAACACATGCAGCTAGGAGGATTGGTAAAGCATACCGTGAATGTAGAACCCCAGACCTGCTCAGAACGTTCCAAGCTGCACTAACAAATGCAAGGAATAGAAAGGAAGAACTTAGGCAACAGGAATGGGAACAGTTTGTTAGTGGATTAAATAGGTCCACCCCATGAGTTTGGCTTGGAAAGGTATAAATAAAATAACCAGGAAAAAGACTGGCAATGTTGCTCATCCCTTTCCTCTTGAAAAAGTAAATGACCTCATAAATGACTGGTCCAAAACATCCAGGCATGAAAGCCTTCCATCTCATATTAGAAAAAATTTAGAGAGTACTTCTGAAGAAATGTTGAAACTGATTAATTTTATGAGCCAAAATATTGATGAGAGTGATTGCCTCTTTACCAAGTATGAATTAGATAATGCATTAACCAAAGGTCGATCAACTGCTCCTGGAGAGGATGGTATAACCTATGATATTCTCAGAACTCTAAGGCACGTGCCCGATAACCCTTTGTTGGCACTGTATAATCTCACTTACATTGAGGGCGTTCTTCCTACTTCCTGGACCAATAGTCTCATTGTGCCTATCCCTAAGCCCCAACAGCCTGATACATTTAGGCCGATCTCCTTAACTAGTTGTCTTTGTAAAAGTTTTGAAAGAATGATGCTTAACAGACTGTACTACAGAATCAGACACCAACTTTCCCCTACCTCTATGGGTTCATGAAAGGTAAAAGTGTGCAGAACTGTATTTCCACCTTTCTCACTGCACACACCTCTACTAGTTTTACCACTTTTCTTGATCTAAAATCTGCATTTGATATTGCGAACAGAACCGTTATACTACATGAACTAGCCAAAATGAATATTGGTGGTAGCTTACTCTGCTGGATAATAGGATACCTGTCAAATAGAGTATCCTCTGTCCTTTACCAAGGCTTCAGAAGTGATTCTAAAGAAATGTCTTTAGGTACACCGCAGGGAGGAGCTCTTAGTCCCATGCTATTTAATATTCTGATTAATGCTCTCCTAAATGCTCTACCTGCCTCACCTAAACATATAGCTATAAGCTATGCTGATGATATCATG